>NW_008624917.1:0-25977 GCF_000691845.1 Merops nubicus | reverse complement strand
GGTGCTGGGGTCCCCATCCCTGCAGGGATTCAGAAATGTGTAGATGTGGCACTTTGGGATGTGGTTTAGTGGTCATAGTCGTGTTGGGTACATGGTTGGACTCTATGATCTTAAAAGTCTTTTCCAACCTCAGTGATTCTATGGTAAATCCCCCTTGTGTTCGTGAGGCAAAGCTGGTTAACAATGCAATATGTACTAGTACAGGATGGAATTAGGTGCAGTATTGGCAAGAAATTTGTCACTGTGAGGGTGGAGAGACACTGAACAGGTTGCCTGGAGAGGTCATAGATGCTCCATCACTAGAGGTGTTCAAGACCAGGTTGGATGGGGCTCTGAGCAACTGGAAGGTGTTCCTGTCCATGGCAGGGGGGTTGGAACAAGATGATCTTTATGGTCCTTTCCAACCCAAACCATTCTATCATTCTGTGGTAGCATTTTCATTATTGTACAGAGAGATGAAAGAAGTGTTCCATGTGGAAACTTAGGAACTCAAAATATTAGAATAAGCAAACATTCAGGTAAAGAGTATTTTGGTTAGAAACATAACACTAACAAGAAAAATAAGCAGTTAAAATTGTGACCACACAAAAGCAGCAGAACATTCACAAGGTGAAGTTCCCAGAGCTGTTTAGTTTCTAGCACCCAATGTTCACAGAGCAAAGCCCCAGTTGTGCCCTTAGGGCAGAACAGATCAAGGGGAGTGCAAAAAGTGATACTTTCCATCAACTCTTCAAACTAACTACCTTTAATATCCTTGACACTGAACAACTTACACTCCTTAACTCCCAGACAGCACCACAGGCACTTCAATTAGAAGCAGGACTTGGCTACAAGACTCCTGTCCTTGGAGGTCCAAGGACCTGCCCTGGGGTGGCTGCCACAGCCCAAATGGTGAAATTCAGTAGCAACAGGACAGATTGTTATGTGAACTGGGGAAAAACTTTTGTGTTGACAAGTCCAATTAATATTTCCACTATATTAAATCATTTAGAGAAAGCTAGAATTGTGCATTCAAAACCTGTCAAATACAGATCTCAAAGTACTGAGCTCATGATGAACCAGACACAGCAGTGATGGCAGCTCATAAAAAAAATTGGCAAGCATAAAATGGAATGACTTTTACAAAAAGGAGTTGAAAGAAGATGATATCAGATGTAGACACAGGATTACCTACAGTAGGATGGAACACTGCTGAAGGCTGAACTCCAACCACCAGTGCCAGCTTCCAGCCAGGGTGCAGCACCACCGTGGGGGCTGCTGGGGTGAAGAACAAACCCCAGGGCAGGGCTGAAAATGCTGACAGAGGGGCAAAAAAAATGCCAGTGACAGAAGAGAACTAATTTTCCAGAAAATCCCTTCTCAGTTTGTATCACTTCATGTTTAGCTAAGAGTAGAATTTATCACTTGTTGGTATGTGGTATTTATCTTGCCTGATCAAGTACCTTATTCTAATTTTTTAAGAAAGGACTGATGGACTTGCATGAGTTCTTTCAATTAATTTTATTGAGTAGCCAAATCTGATAAATTAGCACAGATAAAATAAGCATTTGCATGTGTTACAAATGACTTTTTACAGGAATAAAACAGTGAAAATTACAAACTGTAAAAAGGTGGACAAGTAAATCCTGTCTCAAATTCAGAAGGGGGGAAGATTTATAACTTCATACTGAAGATCCAATGTTTGAGTTCAGAAAACAAAGATTCAATATTACAATATTATACACTACTTTACAAAATTAAATTTACTATAAGGATTACATCCATAATAGTAAACAGAACCTTAAAATCACATTTAATGGTCCCTTACTTAACAGCCATTCTGCATCTTTGATTAAATTCTGTTAAGAAATTAATTCTAAATAAAATAAAAATGAATCATTCTAGTTATTGCAACACAGTCTATGTGGACTTTGACTCAAATATATTAAATTAAAAACAATAATGAAAGCAAAGTAAAATGGATGGTAACAATGTTGGCTGAACACTAACATCTCAAATACAGAAATAGTTTAAAAAAAAAAGGTCTTCAACCAGAAAAATAGAGAACACTTGCAGTGGTAAAGCTGTCATGCTGAGATCTAAATACCAGAGCCACTCTTGCCTGTCTTTGCAGTTCATCTTCCATGTCCTGATTTTTTCAACAGGAGGTAAAAATGCCACATTTTAGGTCATTTTTGTGTTGGTCTGTCCTGTGTCACCCCTACAGCAACACCCAGGGAACCAGCAGCCCCTTCCTGCTGGTTAAACCAACCCCTTCCAACATGGAATTTCTTCCAAAGCAAAGAGCACGTTCATCTGATCCTGGTTTATAAAGGTCTGCTCTGTAAATTAGGGACTAATTCAAAGTTGTTAATTGCCACAAAGACTGACATCTTTAGCCATTAGTCTGGTGTACATAAAGCAATGAAGCCACCTCCAACTTAAAATAAAAAACCCATCAGGGATACAGTAGCAAAATACAGTCATAGTAAGAAACAAGACTTTGGGTGGGCTCTTAGATGCAAGGATGATTTTCAACATCTGAGTGATAATATACCCAAAACATGAGTTTTAAGTCATACCCTATGCAAGTGCATAGCTTCCATTTATGGTTTAAATGAGGAGACCCCCTTTCCCTCAGAAAAAAAAACCAATAAAATCAGACTGTCAAAACTTAAAACCCTTTGTCACTATAACTAGAAACTGTGCAATTCTCTGAAAAGCTGTTCAAGTAAATACATTCCTGTTTGCTCCACAGACAGCAGACAGGGAAGCTTAAATTGGTGCTAGAATAGTCTTTTCATGCTCCTTTAGACATTGTTCTGAACTCCAGCTTCTTGTGCTTGAGTGACAAGAACAATGTCCCCCAAAAAAACTCCTCCCCTGAAGTAAGGCAGCTCCTGACGTGCAGCTGACAGCAAATGATTTGTTACCCTAGGACATCCTTGGACAGTATCTCACAGAACCTAAGTTAATCAGCCTAATCTCACTACATGTTGGACTGCTTTTTAAGTGTTTTATCTGTTCAAGTTACTTGCCCCAGGGAGTCTTTGCAAGACCAAGATTTTTCCATATGAAATAATTCCATGGGCACAGGGTCTTGCTCCTTACACAGCTGCAGTTAGAAAATAAATGTTGAAAGCTTCAAGCATGTCTCAAACCATAAACAAATCTTTTTGTCTTTGGAAAATAATTTCCCATTTTAACATCAGAATATTCAATGCTGTCTTGAAACACCAGGTTTGAAGTGCTGTCACACCAATTCACATCAGATTTTAGGGGCCCAACATTCAGTTCATGTAAACAAGAGTCAAAAAGTCTACTACATGTAAATCAAAATATCTGAGATCACCTTCCTTGCCCTTCCCCTCCCACACCAAACTGAAATTAAAACTACTCCTTTTATGGAAGGAAAACAAAGCTTGCATCTATCTAAGTCTACTCTTGCTGCTGACACAGCCACTGACTTTTTAAAATACATCTCATGTAGGGCCCTGCTCCTACCCCCTTATTTAAAAATTCAAATACTGACTAATTAAAAGCTTGAACAAATTCAGCCACCCTGTGTGGGCTCAGCTTACCTCTAAGTCCTATCAGCCCCAATCCAAGCCAAGCATGGATCCTACACTTCACAAGTATTTGTTCAGTTCACAATGAACAGTTGTTTCATTGCTACTTTAAGCATTAAGTTGAACACTGAGATGCTCTCTCTGTAATCACTGGATGCACTTAATTTCCCTGCCAATCATGATCAGTATTTGTGAGGTTTTTATATCTAGCAGCAAAAAAAAAAGCAAAGAGTTACAGAAATATACATTTTGAACAACAAAGAACTCCTTTATTTTACAAAATGTATTTCACCTTTTCAGTATTGCCTTTGTAAATATACTTCATGCTGCAACTACTTACAGTAAAAACATGATTTGCAGCAAATTAAAGGTGCTCAACCAGTTCCAACAGTTTGATTTTCTTTTTTTAAGGTACAATATTATGTTGCTGAACGTTTGATTCTCAGATGTGGTCCTTTATTTGCTTTAGTTGGTTGAAATCACAGTGAGAACTTCTCATCAACTGCCTCAGGCCACAGATTTAATGGAGATATTACAAGCACAATCGTTCTTTACTGCAAAATCTTTCCTTAAAGTAGTGAGCCAAAGGCTAGTGTTTCATTTATTCACTTGCTGCTGTATATGAAGAAGGAATTCATAGTATGATAAGGCTGATTCTGTTCTGTCTTCAATCATATTTTGCAGGAAACTTGATTTCAATGGACTGTCATCCCTTAAAAAATGAAAATAAGAGCTGGAGTGAAATAGTCACAAAGATCTACAGTGCAATGAATTAATAAAGTTACAGGTCAAGTGGCAAGACACGTCAAGAGTTTAAGGACATATGAAGAGAGGATCTCAAACAGCCCCAGTGATGAACCCCAACAAGTCACTTATCAGCATTTACTTCATTTAGCCAACATTAAATACTGTTCTGTGGCATTTAGTATTTTTAAGCCAGTGGAAATTCTAACTAGAGACAACTCAAAGCAAGTCACATCCATTGTCAAGTCTGTTCAGCACAGCACAAACCACCATTAAAACTGCCTCTAAGAAAGCTGAGTACTTGATATCCAAACATGGGTTGTTACAAGGTCCCTGAAGAAGCACAAAGACTGTTAAAAACCCACTTACTTTATTATATATAGTATGGGAAAGAAAGGTCTCTGTTCTCTCAGCCAAGAAATGAAAGCTGTTGTTCTGATGGATTCTGCAGTTTCAAGTTCTGGGAGATGGGTCTAAGAAGCAAAAAGTATCATGAAGACATACATGGAATTTTGCAGAAAACAGTAAAAGGAAGACATAAACCAGCCCAGGCCTCCTCTAATCAGGTATAAAGGAAACCCAGACATTTGTTTTGTCATGTATAGTTGTAATCTTTGAAAGGGCTTGAAACAGTGAAGTGCACTAAGCTGGTATCAGCAGTTGGCTACCAGTGAGGATGGAATGGGGCTGTGCTCAGTAACTGTTTTATTCCAGAAACCAAAGGCTTTCCCACTAACCCCCTGTGCTTACTAATCACAAGTGTTCCCACTCTGCTCCCAGTTAATCCTCACCAGCCTTGTCTGACTCTGCTTTCATGGCAGGATCTCTACAGTCCTACCCTGGAGAAACTCCAAGAGAGGCAACAGAAATTACTTCCATGAACCTGCATTTACAGTTAATAATAACTAGGGGGCTGATAATTGAATAGTGGTATTTTAGTTCTTATGAAAATAGTATTCTGGCAGCACTATACAACTGGGGCACAGCAAAGCAAGCACATACCATGTTCTGGGGGATTGAGCCATAATTTGGAACTCCGAGGACTTGGCTGATAAATCCCTGCCCACAGTTCTTCCCAATCCAGAGGAACATCACCTGAAAGGCAGTGACAACATTAATCCCACACCAAGCCACACCCTGGCAGCTTCCTACACATTCTGAGTGCTCAGAGAGAGCACGGCAAGTAAATTTGGATACTTCTTAAAACCATCACCACCCCCAACTTACCGAGCCAGCATCCATCAGGTAAGCACCATCCCTGCTCAACTTCTCCACGGACAGCTGGAGAATGGGTGGCTGAGGTATAGTCCTATCATTTATGTTAAGGGCCCCCTACAGAAAATAGCAAAAAGAAAACCAGTGGTCCACATTGATACACTGAAACAAGCACAAGAACAGAAGGTTAAATGAGAGAAGATGTATGACACTCAATACTGAAGCTGGACCTTTTTTCTCAGCTTAGTTCAAGTCATACTTCATAATTTACTATTCTCTGGTTTTTTTTTTAGAGAGTTTATTTTATCAGCTTAATCTTAGTTAATGTAGAACTGAAATACCAGATCTGTTCTGTACAAAAGAGGTGATTTCTGAAATTTTTCAGGCTTAGATAAACATCTTCTGACTGTTCACAGAGCTGCTTTTGACATTTGAAAATAAAGGAAGGTACAGAGGGACAAGTAAAGTGTAAGTTACCCCATCTTTATGTACACATGATTTATAGTGCCAGGTAATGACACAGCCAAGAAGTGAAACAAGGTAGAAAAACCCTTCCCTACCCAGAGCACTAATTCCTTCCAGAATTCATCCACCCAGCCCCAAATAAATGCATAAATGCAACAAGTGGCACAACACAAACCAGGAAGCTTCAGCTACGCAGCTCTACTGGGGAAAACCTGTGAGACTTTTCACCCACGTTTATTTTGTAACAAACCAACCTTTGGGGGATCAGACAAACAGCCCATGGAGCAATGCAAACACTCACCTCATCTGTGAGGTTATCAACCCTGTAGAGGCTGGGATGTGTCATGAGCATGAGGTAAACAAGGGGCTGGTTCTTCACCTGACACATGGAGAAAATGCGGTCGTCCAGGCGGGCGCTCGTCCCGGTCTGAAATGCTTTCTGCAAACAAGCAGCCATTTAATTTCACCTGGAGAGAAGCTGGATTTAGCACACCATCTACTGTTCATTTCTAACTTAAGTCTTAGAGATGAGGAATAGGTGTTTTCTCCTCCTGTGGTATTTTATCACTGCTGTTTTACTTCTCCGTAGCACTCTTCGGTGTTCCAGATAAAAATCATGCAAGTCTCCTTGTTCCCATTGCATGAGCTTGCACCATCAGTCCTGTCTAGTGAACACTACAGCTGAGATGAAAGCATCTGGGAATGTGTCTCACATACACCTCAAAAATGCTACTTGATAGATTTTAAAAGAATAAATATCAGAGCATTTTACAATTGCCTTTAATGTACAGAATTTAGGGTAATTCTGGATTTACAATAAAGATATATTCCTGGATCATAGGGACAAAACCCCAGCTGTAACTGAAACAAGAGCTCCCTTCTCCCACTTGACTGGTCAAACACTCAGGAAATCTCTGTGAAGAAGTTCTGATGTTATACTAGTGTGTTTGTCCATACTGACAACATGCTGGTTGGTTCCTCATCAAGGGGGAGAAATCAGAAAGTTCTCTAGGGCAGAAAGCTGGCTTGTCCAATGCCTAAAATGACTTCTAGGATCAGTTCAGGGAAATCCAATTAAAAAAATACTTACTCTAGGCTAGTCAGTGTCTTTCATATTTTCCTATTCCTCTGCTTAAAACATCTACACATTCATTTTCATACACACACTTCTAAATTCCCACTTATCAACTGGATCATTCTCCATAACGACATTCTTTAAACATCTTCTCCATCCCCTACTTCTCTCCTCTGCAGGCAAGAGCAGAAGGCCTGTGTTACCCCAATACATTTGCTCCATAAAATTATCCAAATCCCTCCATTATTCATAACATAAAACTCCCAGCCCAATACATTTGCTCCATAAAATTATGTTACAAATAATGGAAGGATTTGGATAACAGACTCCCAGGATAAAAACACCTGTAAAATCATGTTGTTATCTACCCAGGCCTGAGAAGCAGTTAAACAGGCTTTGTCTACATTGACTTTTCCAAGTCACCAGAGTGCAGAGAGATGGAATTGTTGCCTGGAGAGAACTTTATCTGTGCAAAAAGGACCATTCTCAAATCTTTAAGACATCTCAGTGCTCTAATGGCAAACTGCAGGAAGACTTTAGGTTTTATTAACCTAAACCCAGCACCATCTCACTCTCGAGTCCTACAAAAAGCCGGGAAGAGAAGCTAGAGGCTGTTTTGGACACCAAAGAAACATCCTTTGGCTTCAGACACACGTCCCTCTTGCACGGCTGGCTCTGCCCCCTCACCTGCTTCAGGAGTGCCAGGACGTAGAGCGGGAAGAGGCGCAGGGAGTGGGGGGCCACGAGCCCAGGCTGCTGGATGCCCAGCACCGCCCCGCGGTACGCGGCCAGCGAGTCGATCACCGCGTTGACCAGGGCGTCCCGAGCGTCACTCAGCGTGGCAGAGACAGACCTGTCCACAGCTGGAAACAGAACACAGCTCAGAGCACAGGCTTCTCCTCCCCTGGTAGGGATGGAGTCATGTATTTTAACTCTTTTCATTTTAATATATCCATCCATGTGTGTTAAGATGTCTTGACGACTTCTATAGTGTAGTAAAAACAAGTGATTCAGAAAAAAACTCAGAAAAAAAACCCAGAGGCCCATGATGATGCACCAGCCTAAGACTAAGTCCAGGTGACTACATACAGCCACACTGATACTTCACCCAAGCCAGGCATTAAAAGATAAACCAACCAGCCTCTTGGGTTTGCAACTTAGAAAGAGAATGTTTTCTTCTAACGTCACTCCCTTCAGGGTTACTGCTCAGAGCTCTAGAGCCATCAGCCACACACATCCACACCAGCTCTTCTGGTGCTTACCCATGTTGGCTAGCAGCCCAGTGATGGCTTGAACATCTGCCCCGAGGTAGACATCACTCAGTGTGGTGACAACAGGCAAGCACAGAGTGTGGACACGAATTCGTCTTTCCCCTGTAAGGAAAGAAAACTGTAGCCTCCAAACACAACTTGTCATTTATAAAACAAGAAATTCCACTATTTACTCAATAACAAAAAAAATAATAATTAAGACTGATTCTTATTTATCATACAAGTGGTGAATTGGGGCATTTCCAGTAGCTTTTGAAAACAGTTTTCAGTTTCTGGGTAAAGTCAACCTGTTTGCAGAGCAGAACAAAGTTTCTCAAGAAGCTTCTCAGTCTGGAAGAAGCACTAACATCAACAACATGCAGCAGCACATCAGCTGGGGTCTTGATATTAGATAAAACAGTGGGTGCTCCTCACCTTTGCTGGAGGTGTACAGGAGAGCTGACTGAAAAGAAACCACCTGCATGTCAGTGAGACTCTCCTCCACAGACATCTGCACAGCGTATCCTGCATCTGGGTTCACGTTGGGCAGAGACAACAAGTCCGTGGACCGCACGAAGAAGTTCCCGTGGAAGGTGTGGATGGAAAGACCTACAAGATGAGCACTGCAGTGAGTCAGTTTTATCTTTGTAGTTGGGGGGTACAGACACTGTTTCACACTGGCCATCGATGTTGGGGGGCTCTGTGTCAGAGTGCCAAGATGCTTCTCAATGAAATGAATTATCTTCAGGGAAGAGAACTACCCTAACAGGCAATGAACCCACAGAACCCACAAAGCTTAGCAGAAAGCAGGAATTTGGAAGTCAGATCAGACCAGAACAGTCATAAGTCTCTAGACTATAAGAACAGTCCCTTGAAGTCCCAGAAGCCCAAAGTTTCCAGTTTTAACCACTAAAATGCACCTTGGGTGCCAGTGGATAGTGTAAATACCATCTTTAATAAGTGGTCTGATTCCTGGTACTGCATTTCACTTTTCTAAACTTTGTCTTTTATCCATCTAAGCTTACCTAAAAGCTAAAACACCAGCTAAAACATTCCCAGATAACAGCAAACGCCCATGTGCCCTCTGCCCACCCCCCAAAGATAAAAAACCCAAACTGCATTCAGACCTTTGGTGCATCTTATCCTCATGACAGCCTCAAACCCAATCTTTCTAGTCAAATATCGTTTCAGTTCCTTTTGCAGCTTCTCCACCTGGACAGGGTTGTGTTTATGATGGTAAGACTGGTAGTAATAGACACTACCTGCAGAATACCTGGATATACAACCTGAAACAAGACAAAGATACGTTGGCAGAGTGCAGACAGTTGCTGCTGTGGTCTTTAAATACCCCAGTTGAATGCAATATTGCCTTTGATAATCAAACTGCTCAAATAAAATAGCTCTTTTACAGTTCTAGACCCACACAGAGAGATGTAACACAACCCTATGTTCAAGCACACATGTAGTTTTGGTATGAAATTAAATGGAAAAGTAGTAATTAAAATGCTGACAAAGCTTACTCTAAAGATGTTTACACTGCCAGTTATTAAAGGTATTAAAGAAGGAAAGTATTTCAGCCACTTATACCAGGATCACAAGAATCCTGACTCACTGAGGGACAACATGAAAACAGCCAGGTTAAATCAGGAGAGGCTGGAAGATCAGAGTCTATTCATTGCCACTGCTCATCAAGGCTGAATTTGCATCTTGACACACTAGATTAATTCAAATCAGGTTTATATACCAAATGTTAATGTAGATTCTATGTATTTACCACAAGCACGAGAGTTACACACCCTAATCAACTTAATGACTCACCTAGAGAAGCCAAGTCAGAATATTGTCCACTAAGAAGAAATAAATCCACTGCAACCTGCTGCCCTGAGCAGTCCAAGGCTAACTTCTTGTAAAAGTCAGTTGATGGTGTCAGATGTATGTCCTGATAACACAGTGGAAATTCAAACAGATTAACACATTTATTGCCTGTTTTCAGGGACACTAATAATTCATTCTCCATCACTGATTACAGTGATATCTAAAAAACCCATCAGATTATCAATCTGTATTTATAGTGCTTGGTTGTTGGGTTTATTTATTTTTTTCCCCTTTTTTCTTCTACTACTTTAACAAAGGAAGGTCAGCTCAACAAGGGAACCCCAAAAATAACCCAGAACAGGCAATTCCAGAGCCACCTACACATCCAGAGCAGGGCAGTCAATTCCCTCAATCTTTCTGCTTTTCTGACCTTTGCAGATGATCTTTGGTTTGGCTCCTCTCGTGACTTCAGTGCTCCCATTCCCACAGATGGAAGCTGTGTCTGGAAGACAGAGATTCGACCTCCAGTGGGGGACATCAGTTTAAAGGCTGCTTGCAATGCAGGTCCCAGAGCACTCTGAGTTTCCAGGGACTTGGTAAACATCTGTGGCAAGGTCCTCAACAGATCTTGAATTAGCTACAATTAAGGAAACAAAATTATTAGGACTAGGAGTCTTTGGAGTTTTCTTTATAGAGCTGATTGCTGAATATAGGCAATATTAAAGTAGCAAAGAAAAAGCCTAGAAAAAGTCAAATACTGTCTTGTTTCCAAGCTGGCATAAGTTTACAGTCATATAGATAAATTAAAAGACTTTTATATGGATGTCACTAGCTACATAAGGTCATTCTTACCTCTTTATTTTCATTTAAATTTACTAGTAAGTTCTCTGGCATTGATATAAATACATCTGAAAGAAAAAAAAAAGCATTTCAGTTATTATTTTAGCACTTTGTATCAGTCACCAGAGAATCTACAACCACTTGGCAAGCACCAGTATTTGAGATGATAACAGAGATGTAGATAATTGTACAAATTAAAGGAGAATTTAGGAAGGCTGCCTTCATCTTTCCAGTCAGGAGCAGCCACAGCATTGCTCACCAATAAAAGCTGACACCATTTCTAAAGCCATGACTACAGACACTAACGAGCTGCTCCAGAAACTCCCACCAAAGGCTGTCAAAGCCAGCAGCCACCAGCAGATATTCATCACAGAATCCATTTCTGCATACCTTCAATATCTGAAACTATAAGCATCTGAGGCTGAGAGAGACCTTCCTGAAGACTGTAGAAGTGGATTGTGCTGTCAAATGTTATGAAGCCTATTTTTGTTCTGGTGTTCCCAGGAAGCCTAAAAATGAGACATATGGTGTTCAGCAAGATGAAATTTCATTTCTGCAGGCCTTTTTTTTTTTTAAAATATATTCACTGCACCTGTCCAAGGCTGTTACCAAGTAGTTGGCTTAACAGCTACACTGCAAGAGCTTGAGTCATTGTGGAGTTAAAGCAAAAAAAAGGAGCTTATAGTAAAGTCATTTAGGGGACACTCCAGAAAGTTTTTCAAGAGGGTAATAAATGGAAGGCAAGGAAGAAACAAGCTGCAAAACACCAAGCAGTACTTATGCACGTTCAAGCAGCATGTATGTTATGAAAATTGCATTAAGAGGTACACATTCCTTTCAGCAAATTCTTATCTAAGTTTCAGCTTTTAAAAAAATACAATTCAAAAGACATCATAAACTTGAAGTTTATTCCTTTTGGGGATTGGTGAAGCAGACAGGAAAGAGCCAGAGAAACAAGCCTCAAGGCAGGAAACATTGGTGTGTTGATGTCTGTCACGAGTGTCGTAAGAAGAACAAAAATAGGAGAAAATAACATCTTAGGATGCTAAGAAAAAGGTACTTACAAGTCAAGATTGTCTAACAGGGTCTGGCAGACTGTATTCAAGTATCCTGTCTCTATTGCATTGTGAGAGACATCGAACACAAAGAGGTACACAGGTGGCTGAGGGGGACGTAGCTGAGCAAAGAAAAGATCACCTTTAAGTTTCAAAATGGCCTTTATTATATGGGGTTTATTCATTCCCCTGCAAGTCTAAACTCTGCTAAAAGAGCACACAGATGATAGCTGAAACTGTTGGGTAATTACAGAATCATAGTCTTCTTCCAGAAGACCTACAAGTATCTACATACTCTAAATGCAGAACTTGGACAGCATAAATGCTGAGATGTAAAGAACTATCTGAAGTTCTTCCCAAGAGTTCTCAGATACACTGAGAGCTGGCAATCATCCTCCATAACGAGGCTTTTCCTGACTTCCCTCTGGAAATAAAGGGAGAGAGTAACCAGAAGTAAATCAAGCCTTACCATATATTCAGATGGAGCCATAAACTCAATAGTAGCATTCTGGACTTCAGGTCTTTTATGAGGTTCTCCATAAACTCTTGTCACAGGATTATACATGAATTCTTCAGGGACTGTGCAGGCAAGTTTATATATTATTATTTCACACCAATATTAGCTGTGCTGCACTTACACAGCAGCTTTTTGTGCCTGTTGGGCAAAAATTCTTGGAAAACTTTAAAAAAGTGACAACGAGTGTCACTTTAAGTCACACTAGGTAGGGCAGCTGCTTTGTGACCTGCTAGGGTACCTTAGGGGACCAAGTCACACTTGCTGTGCTTCACAGATGACCTTGAAAGGTCCCTTCCAACCCAAAACATTCTATGATTGATGACACCACTCTCTTTACCCACAGGAAACATTCTCAAGTCTCACAGCCCCAGCACGACCGAGGACAATCCCTAGCCCTGGTACAGCCAACAACATTACAGCCCTGAAAGGCCACGTGGGAGAGGGGAAACCTTAACAGCTCAAAGCAATCAGCACGTTCAGAACCTACCATCGTTGACTCTGTAGCACAAATTGCATTTCCACCTCCTTTGGTCTAGGAAGCTGACAAAAGGGTTAATGTACGTCCGGCAGGAACGGCACCTCACAATAGTACTTGAAGTCACCACTGGCAATTGCTGGAAAAGAAAAGCTTCCTGTTTGAAAGCCTCACCACACCACAGCTATTCATAACATCATCTACACTCTGCTTTCTGGTTAGCTGCTCAAAGGATACTTGTTGAAGGAAGAGGCACTTCTGCATCCTCACAGCTCCCCACAGCTCCTTAGAGGGCTGATCGGAACCAAGCTCTAACCTTTGTGACTGTGTAGTTCCCTTTTTCAAGCCTCTAAAGTCTTGAATTCTACATGGATGGTTTAGTCCATCCAGGGACTAAGTCCTACACACACTACAGATCAAAAATCAGAAAAAAAACCCCACACATCTTTGAAAACTTACTTGAATTGTGAAAAATAATAACCTTTAAAAGAGGCTCTGCTAAATTCACAAAGGCTCCTGACTGTCTGAGGGCATCCAAACCCCTTTAACTTTCTTGATTACTGATTAAATTAGGAATCAGTTCCAGGTTTGGTATAGGAAATCAATAACTACAACTGATACCTGACAACATAAAGCTATTTAAGCTATAACAGCATTTAGATGTGTTGCCTTCTGTCGCAGTCCAACTGCTGTGCTGCCTCTAAGCTTCTGATTTTCTGAACTTTAGGAGGTTTTTTTGGATTAAAATTGAGGCTTAGAAGTTTAAAAATGGTAGGGAATAAAAAAGAAGTATCAGAAAAATGACAATGATCTGTATGGAACAGGGAGATGTCAGTAACCAGGGGGATTTTTCTGGGCCAAGATTAGCCAATATACTTGCCCTCCTTTTATAATTCCTTGTCCAGCTCTGGACTCATACAGGCACAGTTGATATTTCAGCATTTAAAGTTCTGAATGTTTGTCATACCGATAAGTCTTTGAAAGGATGAAGCAGGAGCCCCAAAGGAAGTTTGGCTTTATTCAATAAGGCCTGAGTTTGAGGAATGTTAGTCAGGGTACAGCGGAACAACCTACATGGAGGACAAAGGGTTATTTTCAGAGGCTTTCAGAGAATGAAATGATTATTTCAGTTGTACAGAACATCCTTTATGTTTTTCTAGAGCTGGTGATGGTGAATTTCAGTTTCCAGATAAAGAATCTTCTCCAACTCTGTCGAATCATTTTGGTTTAGTCTGAGCTTGACCCAAGGGACAGGCTTTTGAGTTCTGGTGATATTTTAGACACATGCTGCTTACACAGAACTCGAGTGTCACTTTAAGTCACTCAAGTCAAAGTTAAGTCTAGCAACATTAGAAGCTGCAGCAAATCTTCAGACACTAACTGTTATTTTGGAATACCATTTTGAGGTGGTCTTCTACACAAATCTGAACCAGCAAAGTTTAAAAAGTTCTCTTAAAATTACACAAAAAAACCCCAAGGTATAAACAACCCCACAGTCATTTCAGGGACTTCAGATCTCAGGAGTTTCCACACAGTGCAGATGTGCACAGGCCTTTTTCAGACCCAGTCCAGGTAATTTGTATGCCCAGCTTCACAAAGGTGGTGTGATATCCTTTACCTACCATGAAAGGCTTGCAAGGCAGGAGCACCTGGTTATACACAGTTGGGTTGGTCTCCTCAGAGAGGTGACTTCAACAGCCAGCTGCCAGCCTCTTGTCTGACATTCCATTTACTCCACTGTTTCAAATGGTTGCTTCCTCACAGAGGTCACTCGTGTTGCTGCACTCACAAGCTGTTTGGTGTACCTCACTCAAGTGAGTTAAATCCTATTTTATATCTTTTCTCAGTCTTGTTCATTGCCAGCTATACTGGAAAAGCTTTGTACTGTAACTCTCTAAAGAGGTGACTTCAACAGCCAGCTGCCAGCCTCTTGTCTGACATTCCATTTACTCCACTGTTTCAAATGATTGCTTCCACACAGAGGTCACTCCTGTTGCTGCACTCACAAGCTGTTTGGTTTACCTCACCCAAGTGAGTTAAATCCTATTTTATCTTTTCTCAGTCCTATTCCTTGCCAGCTATACTGGAAAAGCTTTGTACTGTAACTCTCTAAAGCTGCCTTGCAAGCAACATATTTTCCTCATACTTTCTACACAGATAATTTCCCTCACTTCCAAGTTTAAACCACTTACCACCTTTATCATAACACAGTGAAGCCCATTTTCAATGTTTTCCACTCACAAAATTAAGAAACTATTTTGTGAAGCATTATGTATACAAGTAGGAATTTATACTTCTATTTATTTTGATAAATTATAGTAAATGGATAATCTTACTCAGGGTTACAGTTGAGCTTCTGGATGTCTTCGTGCAGGTTTGGGACAGGAGCCTTCAAGAGGGTCGTAGGGAGAATATTTCTCTCTTGAAGAAGATTCACAGGTCTTAATCCTTCTTGGTTTAGACTCAGACCACTCATAGATGCAGTTAAGTGATTAGTGGCCAGGGCAGGCTAGAGGCAAATAAAATTTCAGAAATGAACACCAATTATTTGGGAGAAACCCACAGTTCATTTAAAAAGCAAACATATTTCACTTGGTGGTGGTTGTTTTGTTTGTCAATTAGCTGCCATCCTATTACGCTGATATATTTAGAAACACTTCTTGTTACATAAACTTGGACTCCAGCACGTAACAAAACAGCAGTAAAAATTAGCACATGCTTTCTACAGAGCTCTTGAAATACAGGGGCTGAAAACACAGGGGCTGAGCTGGCAGAAGCATTGGTCAATTCACTTTGAAACATCAGGAGGAAGAAAAAAAACCCACAAATCCTTCAGCCAACAACAGCAATCCAAGGGAAGGAAAACATGCCAAAGGCAGAAGGTTTCAAGAGAAATGTTCTGAACAGATTCAAGGATAGAACACTTCAGAAAGAGCTGGCACAGTTCTCCCAGACTGGTACCCAGGTGTCAGCAGAAGCATTAGTTTTGTGTGAGATCTGCCAGGCTGTGAAGATGCCCCAGAGAAGAACAGAGCCCAGGGATGCAGAACTCACCCCACGGGTGGGCCAGAGGTAACAACCAGCCCATCTTTACCTGGTGGAAATGCTTGGATCCATCTGGATATTGCAAAGCAGATGCTTGCACCCCTGGTGCACCAGGTGGGGAAGTATTTTGGTAGCCTGGAGGTAAGGTGGGGTAAGAATACCCAACGCTTCTATTCACCTTAAGATTTGGGGGTGCAGGAGAATGTGGAGTTGCTAAAGGCAAAGAAAAATACTTAAAATTAATTGCTGAAGAACAGCAGCTTGCTTGATGCAATACAGCAGGAGGGCTTCTTGTCCTTGTTTAGTTTTGAAGTGTAACCAACTGACAACTGCAGCATTTTGGCAAAATCCTCTCCAGTGCCTCAGCACACTGACAGGCAGAGACATCCCCACTTGTCAGTGCTTCAAATTTCATATTTAGCTTCAAGAGACATCAAACCAAGGGTCTACATTTGCACATAGTTGCCTGAATTTCTGTTCTTGCCCAGACTCTTAAATAAAAGTCATTAAGAGTAAACCTTTTTTAATTCCACAGCCTTACCCATGAGGCCACCACCTTCTATGGCATCGTAGCTGTTCTGCACCACAGACCCATCACTGGCAGCAGATGTAGCATCACCTGTTAAGAAAGACAACCCCAGTAAATATTTTCACAAGCTACTAAGTTGTCACAAGGTTAACTGCAAAGAAATCCTACCTGCTGGATGAAGATTAAGATGAGAACAGTTTGGATCTGCTTTGTTTCTGTCCCAGGATGAAAGTGGATGAAATACACATTTTAACCTCTTTCTCTCACACACTTCCCCTGCTGACAGGACCTCAACACAAGGCATTCATAAAACTTCATCTTTTTTCCCCTCAAGGAAAACAAAAGCCCTTATACTTCTGGTTGAGTGATCTTTGATGATTACTTTAGATTAGGAACCCCCCATAATTTCCAAGCTGATATGAAGTGAGGTGTCAGGGGATGCTCCCTCCTCACCAGAGGCTGGCTGCAGATTTTAAAGCACCTTGGAATTTAGCTGCTGAGTTCCCTGAAGAACTTTTTCCACTGATAATTCACAGAAATGCCCAATTCCCTTCACTTATACAGCTACTCCTGCACTGCTCCAACACCAACAGTTTGGTTGCATACCAGTCAAGATACAAATTCCAGCTGAGATAAGAGAAACCTTGAAACAGAGAGTGCTCCCAAAGGACAGCTTTTTGTAAGTGAACTATGCCTAAATAGACAAACCCAATTATCTACTGCTAAGGAGAAGTAGGTTCTCCATTTACTTTTTATTATCACAGAAATCTTCACAGATGACCCAATGAGAGGACCTTGCATTAGATGTGGAATCTTCCTCATACCCAGTGGTCACCCTGCTTCACAGACTAAACATTTCTGTGTCTCCAGGGCCCTGGAATGATTCTCTTCATTACAAAGACTTGCTAAACCAGAGCAGTTTCCATGTGTCCAAAGCTAACCTCAATCTGAACAGATTATATTCTTGTACTCACACAGGTACCACAAACAAGAAATTGTCAGTCTGAACATACAAGGAACCAACAGCTTTGACAGAGCAAGTACATATGGAAAAATAAAACTGCCAGGTACCACGTGGCCCCATCTAGCATGGGCACTGCATGCAATACAGCTGCAGGTCTGTTTGATACAGAGCCCTGAGGAGCTCCTAAACAATGGCATGTTTGTGCAGTGCCCACAGGAGACAGAGACAGTCAGATATGTCTTCAGCAGCTGACACTTAACAGCCTCTCATGACAACCTGCAGAAAGGGAACAAATCCCAGATATGCATTTCAGTGATTTCACAGAGAAGGGAAGAATAAGGTGCAGCTGCACAAACAGGGAAGGGATCACAGGCTCCACATTTTAGCTTCCCCTGCAGAATAAAACAACACAGGAAGCCATATGCAGAGTATGTCCTCCACAGCAGCCAAGGAGGCAGAGAAATCAACTTCAATATCATTTTAGGGCACTAAAAATAAAGAGATGGCAACTATGGGAGACAGGGACGTGTCCAACAGCACTTAGAAATCTATTTCAAGCTGTTAATTATTTTTATTTTATTAACAAGTCTCAAATATTTTACTTCAGGTCCTCACCTGCTCCCTTTTGATAAAATTATGCTGCATTAGTATCAATTTTAATATCTGAGTGTCTACGAAACGTTGTCCATTCCACTAGAACACTGTCCTTGACTTTAAAGGTTGCATATTAGAACAAGTTGTAATGTTCAAATCCAACAAGAAGAGCAAATCATTTCTTACCCTCTGGATTTGTAGCTGAGTTTAGCTGAGACTGTGTATTAGGTGGTCCTGCAATCAGTGTGGATGGCCTAACTAGAGGTGGACCACCCACTGGTGGAGGTCCTAAGGGTGGCCTTGCAGGGGGGTGTAGTGGAGTTAAAGGCTGAGTCACTGGTGGAGGTGCAGATCCTGTAAAGAGATTAATTTTTAAGGAGTTCAACCCAGCTGGAAAAGTCACAAAAAGTTTTGTCATGAAAACACACAGACTGAACTCTAAAATATTCCCCATTCAAAGGATTTATGCATCTCATTTATCATGAGTGTGGAAGGTTCCACAACTTCAGATTGTTTCTGTCATTGTCTTCTGGTACTGGGATCCTGTAGCCATTAGCCATGACCTCTTGCAGCTTTTTGTTGCTATTGTTGGTAAGAATTTCCAGAGGTGCAGAAAGCATCCTAAATTCAACTATTAAATCTGGGCTTCATATAAAGTTATAGCACAGCCACATATTACACAGAGAATAATGAACTAGGAAGACTCTGAACAGATCCCTTCTGGCAGAAGGCTCATCTTCCACTTCAATAATCTGATGCCAAGCAGAAATGTACAGATTCTCCAGCTACTCAAATTACTTGGGGGAAAAAGATTTCACTTGGGAAAGCATCAGCAATGTGCAGTTTGGGTAATCTCACTGTGTGAGTGTGGGGTGTTTTGCTCTGGCATGTTTAACCTTCCATGTTAAAAGTCAAAGAAAAGTTTTTCATGGTTTCTGTTTTAAAATTCTAGGACTTTCTCAAGCCATTTAGAAAGCAAATTGCATTTCCTCCCTTCAAAGAATGCCAAATCCTAAGAGCACCTCCACACCTTTGTGCCCTGTTATTCCCCAGGCCAGTGTTAACTGCTCTTCACCTCTAGGAAGACACCAGTGTATGTTAACAGAAAACTCAGCTTTTCAAAAGACAAGGCCAAATTATCCAGCATCACCAGGTCTCAACCCAGTCCAGGAGCCTGCAAGCCATACACAAAAACATCCTGACAGATGCCTGACCACACAGAAGAGGCAGCTCCAGGAGCCTGCACAGTATGGCCACATTTGAGGAGGGAAAGAAAAAGGAGGAAGAAAAAACAAAACAAAACACATGCAGTGAGGTTATCTGCTTGTTCACTTAAGTGTTTGGCACTGAAAAGCCAATGAATAATTACTCTGTGCAGGCAATTTATCACACAACTATCACAGGCCTTGGAAGTGTCTGAGATGCTGCCTGAAGCTGGCCATGCAGGCAAGGAGCTGGCAGAGCTCTGTTCTGTCAATGAGACTGATCACCAAAAGAGCTAAATTAACTGTAAAAGTGATCAATGTTCTACAAAAAAACAAACTACCAGGGAAATTGCTCAGGAGGGTTCACCACTGAATGGATAGGAGAACCCTCACAGATGTGAGACACTCATTTCATATGCCACTTCCCAAAATCCTTCACCTTTTTCCTCACCAACTCTGAAGTCCTAATTGTTTTCACAATAAACTGCTAGAAAGTTTCACAAATTCTGTCAGCATAAGACAGTTTGGACATCGTAACAAAATGAGGCATGTAACAAAAAAGCAGCACCAGGAAAAATAACCAATGGGTCTAAAAGCATTTCACAAGGAAAAAAAACACTTAACATTTACAATATTTCTGTATGTAACTCCTATCACAGTGCTCAGCCTGAAAAACCTCTAACAACAGACAGCAGTTTGGCCAAGAGCACCCTGAGCATTAACTTTGTTTCCATAATAACCACAAGTTTTGCAAGAGAGCTTTAGGGTTAGAAAAATCTTTTCACCACTGCACATAAAGTGCTAAACTTAACATTTACAATATTTCTGTATGTAACTCCTATCACAGTGCTCAGCCTGAAAAACCTCTGTAACAACAGACAGCAGTTTGGCCAAGAGCACCCTGAGCATTAACTTTGTTTCCATAATAACCACAAGTTTTGCAAGAGAGATATTTAGGGTTAGAAAATCTTTTCACCACTGCACATAGAGAAGTGCTAACAAGCTTTGAGCTGCAGAAGACCACGCTCACTGAACAGGACTACAGGTGTCCACTGTGAAACCCCAAAGTCCCCACTTGACTGAGGCATGCCAGAGTTGCAGACAACACCAGGTTGTTGGGGTAGGAGGCTCTACAGAGGGACCTGGACAGTTGGATCAATAGGCTGAGGTCAACTCTATGAGCTTCAACTAAACCAAGTGCTGGGTCCTTCACTTGGGTCACAACAACCCCAGGCAATGCTCCAGGCTGGGGGAAAAAGGGCTGGAAACTGCCTGGCAGAAAAGGACCTGGGGGTGCTGGTGGCCAGCCAGCTGAACATGAACCAGCATGTGGCCAGGTGGCCAAGTAGGCCGGGGCGCAGCCAGCTGAACATGAACCAGCATGTGGCCAGGTGGCCAAGTAGGCCAACAGCAGCCTGGCTTGGATCAACACTAGTGTGGCCAGCAAGACCAAGATCATCCCTCTATATTTGGCACTGGTGAGGCCACATCTCAAATTCTGAGTTCAGTTTTGGGCCCCCCCACTCCCAGAAGGACCTTGAGGGGCTGGAGCGTGGCCAGAGAAGGGCAACGGAGCTGGGGAAGGGTCTAGAGGCCAAGTGTGGGGAGGAGCAGCTGAGGGAGCTGGGGGTGCTGAGCCTGGAGCAAAGGAGGCTCAAAGGAGACCTGAAAGGACATTCTAGAGAGGTTGGTGCTGGTCCCTTCTCACAAGGAACAAGCAATAGGACAAGAGGAAATGGCCTCAAGTTGTGCCAGGGCAGACACAGGTTGGCTATGAGGAGAAATTTCTTCATGGAAAGTGTTGTCAAGCTCTGGAGCAGGCTGCCCAGGGAAGTGGTCGAATCACCATCCCTGGACATGTTCATAAGTCATGAAGATGGATGCTCAGGGACACATTTTAGCCAGGGCCAAGGTAGAGTTAGGTCAATGGTTGAACTTGATGATCTGGAAGGTCTTTTCCAACCTAACTGATTCTGTGATTCCAACAGCCACCTGACAGAACAATGAAGGTCACAGAAACACCATAACCCACACACAGCTTCCCAAAACAAGACACTGTCCAGGACTTGGTTGCTTCAGCCAACTGCAACACCTGCCCTGCTCCCACAACTTCCAGTTTAACCCAAAGAAACCACCCCAGTATCTGCAACGTGCATCTGCTTTGACAACCTCACTCCACTAACAAAGGGCTGCTGCAGAATCCAGTCTACATTCCTTTTTATAAAAAGGAACACTGAGAAATGAACGGGCACTGGCAAAATATCAAAGGGTTCTGGTTACCTGGCTTCATATAGCTGTTCTGGAGCAGAGGACCTCCTGGAGAAGCAGCATAGTGATAATTTCCCAGAGGGTTTGTATTTCCCGACAGCGACGACGGTGGCTGAGCTGACCCTGTCCCTGCCACGTGAGCCAAATGGCTCATCTGAGCCCCAACAGGCTGACTCAGGGGAGCCTGGCTGTACTGCCAGTTTGAAAGCACTGGTGGGGCAGCTCCAGGAGGAAAGCCACCAGCAGATGAGACAGCAGCAGAGTTCTGCGACGGAGGCGGCGGCGCTTTTGGAACGGGACCCGTCTGTTGTGCTGGTGACCCAGAGAAAGGGGCCACTGGTGGTCTGTTAAGAGTCTGCCCAGGTCCTTGGTAATTGTTTAATTGAGGAACATTCTGAGAGCCACTGTAGTTGTACTGTCCAGAGGATGGATGGGGAGGAACCTTGGCCGGCACCTGGTTGGAGTACGATCCTGGAGTGGCAGGGCTGTACCTCTGGCTGTCTGATGAAGGTATCAGCTGGTTTGGAACAGGACCTGGAAGGAAAAAAAACACCAAAACAAACCCCTTAGAAAGTCAGCATTGTGTATCTCTTCTGAAAAGATGAGATCTCCCTGGGAATCTCCTTTTTCAAACAATCAGGTATAAGTGACACGAGCACAACCCATCCTCCTGGACTGGGATTCACACACAATCCTATTCCTCTCTCCAGATGCACCCCAAAGGAAGCCAGCCAAAGAGGAGCACCCTCCCACAAGCAGGGCAGACCAAAAGTGGAAGCATCCATTACATAATAACTCTGCTTCCCTCATGATTGACACCAACTTGAACTTCACCTTACCACAAAGACACGGCCAACCAGTTTCGGCACAGCTCACTGGGCTGTTTCTCAAGTGACAGAGTTAATCTATGGAAGTCTCTGCAGTTAATTTTAGTCAGAGAATTATTCACACACATACCACTCCTATGAACAGCCAGCTGGTCACACAGATGAAATGAAGGGTAATTTGATCATAAAATAATTGACCAATCAGGAAAATAAAACTTGAGAGGTGCGTGATGCTTTTTATGTGTTTGTTGGTTGGTAGAGCTAAATTAAGTTTTACTCATTTGAAAAGAAAAAGTTAATAGCTTTCTAACCAGTAAACAACAGTGGCAAGAGCATCATCAGATCCCAGTGCAGTCAGAGCTCCATCAAGAAAGCCACTACTCCAGGCTGTTCATAGCACTGGCACATGCCACAGCCAGCCAGGGCTCCTTAGACATCACTAAAGCACCCTGCAGGGGTGCATCAGTTATTTAAGCCAGTCCCATCCTGGTCCTCCTGCAGCCAAGTTTGGATATCACAGACATTTCACAGACACAGGTAAAGACCTGAAAGCAGAAGAGATCCTCCTCGTGGGTTAGAGTTAAGATCCTTTTCTTTGCAGCCCTGCACCATCTTCCAGATTTCCAGAGTTAAAGATTGGGACAATTTTTTAGAACCTAAATTAACAAAAGCCCTTCATTTTCCAGCTCAGAAATGTGAGATTCAACACTTGGAATTTTCAAAAACATGCCAGAGAGAGTAGCTTGGAGAGTGGACATATATTTACCATACAAATACTGGGAAGAGCTGCCAGCAGAATGAAATCACACCATTTCACTGACCACTAAAACAAAGGCAGCTGGTTTCCTACTGAAGCATTCCAGTTCAGTTTCCAAAGGTGAGGAAGTTTCCAAATTAATATTAAAATAACTTTGATTTCAGGTGTTTCTGACAATAAACTAAACACCAAATATTTATTGAGGACAAATCCTGCACCAGGCACTCATTCAGCTCCTCAGTCCTGAGTCCTCCTCCTCCCCAGCTGCCCAGCCCTGGCAGTACTGGAGTGCCCATGAGCTCGTCCTCACTGCCTTTTATTTGTGTGTAAAATTACACCCTGTATTAGTCTCCACCCATAAATCTCAATACACTACTCCCTGCTCAGTCAGGAAATCCAGTTATATCCCCATGCTGCTCATAAATCTTAGCAATTAATAATTCTCTAAAAATCAATGGTGTTGAGACAAAAGGCTTGCAAAGATGTGAACAATCCTGACTCACCTCTGAAATCACCCTGCAGTGTGTCTGAGGGGTTTTCAACAATCCCTTTACAAAATCCACCATAAATTAAACTTGCTGACTCTGAGAATGATGAAGCAGCATGGGCCAGGACGTGGAAAGCAATGGAAGCAAGGTAAAAACTAAACCAGAAGCACAGATAAAAGCCTCAACAGCCTACACATGGTTCAAGTCTCCACGAAGCTGCCAACAGGACCAAAGCAACAGCACTGAGGGGCACAAACCCCCTCCAAAGGGCTTCACAGTGCACAACAACCTCACAGGACTCGCTGTTTTGTTGCTGCCAGGTGCCCACCTTGACCTGACCTGTTTCCTGAAGCCTCTCAGAGAGCATACAGGCTCTCCAAACGTTCCCCCCCAACTGCTGCTGGTTTTCTGTGAAGCCAAGACCCAAGAAGAAATTCAGCACAGGCTGAAGAGCTGCATCAGGCTGCCCAGGGAGGTGGTGGAGTCTCCATCCCTGGAGGTGTTCAGGAAAAGTGTGAGCATAGTACTTCAGGACATGGTTTAGTGGTCACAGTAGTGTTGTGCTGATGGTTGGACTTGATCATCTTAAAGGTCTTTTCCAACCTTAGTGATTCTATCACCTGCATGGCAGCAAAACCACCAACACTCAGAGCAGAACTGAGTTAGTGGCACAAGAAAGCCACCTACTTAACAGCAACAGACAGCACAAGGTCATCCAGCACCTCTAAGGGCTCAGGAATGGCACCAGAATACACACAAAGGCTGCCTGATGGTTTTAGAAAACAAGGGGTCAAACTATTAGCATGGGGGGCTAAAATTCAAATCATTTCCAGCCATACAAAATCTCAGCATCCCCTTCTCCAAGGAGGTTATTTAGTCCATCACTCTTCTAGGGAAGTGGAGGGCTCAACACCCCAAAAAGCTGCATCCCCACCAAGCTGCCAGAGGGTCAGTTACCACCAGTGCCTGCTTCAGCTGCCTTTGACCCAGCAGCTTCCAAAGCATCTCATGACCTCATCATGCAAGAGGAGAGTGAAACCACCCTGAAAGAATCTTTTCTCCTCCTCGTTTGTGCCGTTATCTGAGAAGCGAATTAGTAACCTGCCGTTAATTGGAGGCAGGAGATTGGACCTATTGAAAGCCAAGCAGAAGTGAAGTGGAGGAAGGTGGTTGCTAAGCAGCTCAATGCTCCCTGCCAAGCCCTCTCCCGTGCTGCTGGGACAGCTCTGTGCCTTCCTGGACACAGCTCCAGGAGTCCCCTGCGGCCAGGGAAGCCAGCGCCGAGCCGAAGGGATGAGCCCAGGGCTGGGTAAACATTTACCACCAAGCTGAGAGCTCTCCTCCTCCCAGCCCAGCCCTCTCAGAACCCCCCACTGCCCTGCAGAGCTTTCTGTGAGGGTCACAGCTGCCTGTACCTGCTCCACATACACCTTAAACAACACCAAGAACTGTCCACACTTGCACAACCTCATTTATCCAACAGGCCAGACCTTATCTCCAGCACACCATAACAACGACCTCATTTTATTACCTTGCATTTGCATAGCTCAATTCCAGTTATTTTTCATACACCTGACAGCCCCAGATTCTTCCTCCTGCCTCTCCAGAACCCCCATCACGGGCTCAGTCCACCACAGGGAGCTCAGCAAACGTGAGGCAACACTGCTCTGTAACTGACCCCAGCACTCCAGGAGCTGATGTTCTCCTGCTACAGCCTCTGCTTGGACTGTGAGCTCCCCAGAAGAGGCTCTCCTCTCTCCACGCTGCCCTCACACACTTCCCTGACCCTCCCAGCAGCTCCTCAAGTTGTTTGTAAAATGCCAGACTGCAGATGACTCTGAGAACAGCCACAAGCACGCCGGGAAGGAGGAGGGGGGGGAGAACAAGTCCAACCATTTAATTACTCATGGGTAAAGCAGAAAAATCAAAAGCTCTCATTATAACTGGATGGCTTTTGGTGCAGCACAACCACCAGCGTGCAGAAGGGTGTGATTAAGGAAGGGAGTGAGCACGGAGGATGCTGTCTGTGTGTGTGAAATCAGGGAAGACCTCCTGCAGCACGGATTTCCACGTGTGCAAAGCAAACCTACAGAGGCAAAGCTCGCCTGGTATTTCCTTCTTCCCTGCCCAAAAGCCTGCCTGAGTTATTCAGTGTCACCCCCGACGCCTCAGTTGGAAAGGAAATATATTTAGAGGGGGGAAAAAAAAATCATGGAGACCTTCCCAGAGGCAGAAGACAGAACGAGATCTTAGCGGGCTTAGGGGAAGGACAAGATAAAACCCATCGTGTTGTGCTGGGGC
>NW_008624916.1:36383-38864 GCF_000691845.1 Merops nubicus | reverse complement strand
AGGTCGAGATCAGTTCCCGCTCTGCTCGCGTCTAGGGGCGACTTCCCCCCCCTCCCCCGCCCCGCGATGCCCGACTCTTACCCCCTACGGACTGCCACTGCCACTGGATGGTTAAATTTCCATCCAGACACGACCTTTTCCCTCTCTCTCGCCCTCGCTGCCAAGCCGAGTACCAGTCTGGGCTGTACTGCACCTGCCTGCCTCCTGAGGGGCCTCTTCCAGGTGTCTGTCACAGCCGACTGGGGACGGGCTGCTGTACAAAGAGCTGCACACGTGGAAGCTACAACAGATTGTCCCTCTGCTCCTACAGAGACACTTTCAGGACAGGGTTAGGCCTCCAAAACTCAGGCCATAAAGGAAAGGGGCCCTTCGATCAGCTTCTAAGCTCCAGATTCGTCCCAGTTTGTTTTCCAGAGGCATTGTCAGGACTTAGGGCTGATTCAGGTTTGTTACTGGTTACGCTGACGGAGGACTGAGCCACAGTCGCTTCAGCAGATTTTCAAAACAGAGGAAGCAGAGAACACACCCTCACCCAGAGCAAGATGCTATGTGGTATTTGGGGAAGATCATTTGCATGTCAATTTTCTCCTGTGTATCAATAAAAGGAGTTTTAATGGCCACAACAGATTATTATAGATGGCTGTTAAAAGCCATATTGTACTGCTAATGTTCCAAACATATTCTGAAAATAATGGCTGGGATCCACAAACTGCCACATAGCCTTTATTTGACTGTCCTTAGAGGGAAAATGGGGGCAAAAGTAGAAACAACAGCATTCCTAACGCGGGCTAATTATTCCCTCCTAGAACACAGCTTAACCATTCCCTGATAGAACGAGGACTAAAGAAAGAAACGCGGCTGGGCAAAGTCAATGTAGACATTCTATCGTACCCTGACAATTGGTCTACTCCCTGGAACATACCAGACAATGAGGCTGTGTTTGCTCTCACTGACAGGAGCACAGGGTTTCCTCTCAAATGCGCTGTCATTTTCACCCTGATTTTAACAAATATACTGGAAATTAACACTCAAACGAACATAATTTGGCAGAAACTTCCCAGGAATTAATTAGTAAAAAAGGAGCATGGGAGTGCAAACCTATCAGAACTTACACTTGTATCACAACACTTTATAAAAGATTTGCTTTGCATTTCTATTAACAATCACAAACAGAATTCCCACAGTTGTTTAGAGCTACCCAAGTACAAAATGTCACTCCTGAAATCCCAACCTAAAGAAACTGCAAAAAGCCAGGACTCAGCTTAGATCCTGTATCTTATTCATTACTCTGTCTTTTACCTATTGTTCAACATTAATTTTTAAAAAATAATAATATTGGCGAACCCTGCACTAAACCTGGATCTTTTCAGGAAGTTTCACTGCAGCAAAGTCATCAGGCTGAGTCGCGATCTGCTGGGAACACAACCCGCACTGTGCGTGCCCCCAATTCCAGGACAGGCTACCGCCTATTGTTCAGATGGCCGATTTTTTTTTTTTTTTAAAATTTTAACTAGCACAACGAAAGCCCCGTTTAACCCCAAATCCGAAATCTCCGTCCTCACAAAACTCCGTCACACAACCTCCACCCCAGAGGCAAACCCACGTGGCGCCAGGACGCGGGGTCTCCGCAGGTTTTCGCGTCGGGAACAGCTGGTCGGTCGGAAAAATGCGTAAATAAACAGCAACAAAAGGGAGAAGTCCGATGGCTCCACCCGCCGGCGTGGGGATCTCCCCTGCCCGGGGCTTTAGGCAGGGCTTCCCCCGGCCCCGGCCCCGGCCACCGTGCCCCTCCCTCTCCGAGATCCCAATTCTCAAACGCGGCTTAAGGTTTGGGAGTGCTCTTTGCCTTTTGTCCGGGTTTTAAGGGCGCGGGGGGATTTTCGCTGGTCCCCCTTTATACCTGGCGGGGTTTGCGGGACCTGAATCGCGAGTAGCAGTCGATTTTTGGAGAGAAAAAAAAAAAAGGTTTTGATCTAAAGCATCCGCATTACTCACCACCACTTTGTCTGCTGCCGGGCTGGCGAAACGCATGCACGGAGTGACGGGCGCCCGCACACGAGGTACCCGGCGCTGCCAGAGCCTCTCAGGAAAATGAAGCAATATTCATGAGCTGACCTCACTGGGCCTGGGAGACGGAGAGGGAGGGGAGGGAGGAAAGCAGCGAGGGGAAGAGAAAAGAAAAGATTAAACGGCAAGAACCCCGCCCAGGCCTGAAGGCTGAGTTGCGTCCCCTATCTGTCTGCGAACGGTGGAATAGGATTAAAGCGCCAATGGGGGAAGGAGCGGGCTGCGTGCGAGGGATGCGCCCGGTTTCCCTTCCCAACGCATCCCGGCAATCGATTCTGATCAATTATTTAGTGTCCCCTTCAGGGGAGCCTTCTCCGAGCGGGCGGGGATGCCGGGCGCCTTCTACATCAGCAGCGGGACGGCGTCGGGATTTTCCTTTGTTCCCTGCCTTTGGCTGCGCTCGGAGGGGGCCGG
>NW_008624916.1:32810-36371 GCF_000691845.1 Merops nubicus | reverse complement strand
CAGAGGCCCGCCACGGCCGGGAAGGGGAGAGACAAAGGCAACCCCTCCGCTCTACTGGGCATCAGCCCTTCCTGTTACTTATCCGCGTGGATGGGTACGGGCACTAAGGGGCCATTGACCCTTTAATCATATCATGGGCAAACCCCAGAGGTGGTCACTTGTTTCACCTGCTTATTTTATCATAAGGTGATTTTATCTCTGAAGCACCTTAGAGGGCTCTTCATACTGCATGCTTAAAGTCTCTTCCAACTACAGACAAAGAAGAGAAGATTCCCCCGGTTCTTTCCTTTCCTTTCCTTTCCTTTCCCCTTCCCTGCCTTCTGAGGAGGGAGTGTTTCCATCCAAGGGCTGTGTGTGGGAGCATCCTGGACCCACCTGTATCTGTGTATCTGCATGAACACCTGACACAAAAGGCTTTGGGGAAGCAGTGCTAGGGTTAGGGTCCTTCTCATTCCCCTTGCAGCTCTTGGGTGAGGACAAGCTCAGAGGAGACCTGCCATTCCCTTTTCCCCCCTGTCCCTACCCCACAGTCTTCCCCACCTCTTTTGAAATGACAAGCAGGACCAAATACATCTGAAACACCATTTCCTGGCATGTGGAAAGATGGAGAAGAAAAACACTGAGATAATGACAAGCTGCTTTTAAAATTCCTGATATTTAATTGTTAGGCCTTTGAAACTCATAAATATTGATTGCATTCGTACTAACTAAATGGAGTAACTGGTTGAAAATGTGGCAAATTAAAATATTTCTGGAGTTGCAGCTGAGAAATATTCCTATGAAAGTGGTGTATAGATTCTGCTAGAAAAACACTGAGACTCCTTGTCTTAGGGGATATATAGAATAGCAGTGGTGAGGTCATCACAATAACATAACATTTTGTCTACACAGTATCCTCCAAAAAGACAAGCACAGCAGTTCCTTCTTTTAAGCAGTGGACAGCAATAAACATCCTTTCTGCTCCCTAGGTGGATGACAGCCCTGGATGGACTTTCCACAGAAAAACAAAAATGGGATGCGGTGACATCTCATACCACTTACAAGAAATTTTATTGTGCTTTTGGAAAGATACAGATCAGATCCTTGTTTTGTCATAGTAGTGTCCAAATGAAAACCAGGTCATCAGATTATCTTTACCCATAATGTCAGGTCATATGTCTGGTAGTAGAGACCAATCTTATGGTGGAAAAAATTGCCTATCTCTTAATGTCATTTTTGATTGTTGACTTTATTATCAGAAATTTTATTCTGTCTAAACCTTCAGTGCTGATGTTGTTATAAAAATTGAAACGAGCACAAAAATCCTTTTACTCATTTAATTTACTTTTTGTGGGGGAGTGAGCATAATCTACACAAGCTAAAGCACTCTATTGCTAATAAAAGCTGTATTTCCATTAGCAAATTTGCTGCTCGATCTCTGGAGGCATTTTAGATCACCAGCAGGTCATGATCTAATAGTTGCAATAATTATACCTACCCTAGAATAAGTCCAGTATGAAGAAACTTATACAGAAAAGTTAATACGGTGAAAGTTCCATTTATGATCAGGTTTTGTTGTAGAGTCTCCAAAAATTTGTGGATGGAAATAATACACAAAGAAAGATCTTAACAAGGGTCTCTCAGCTGACTATAACCATTCAGAAATTAAGCACTGACATAGTGCTAAATAATTGTACAAATGCAACTGAAAATGAAAATTTGCAAATGAAAATGAAAAAATGAATGTCAGTAGCAGACAAAGCAATGGAAGTAAAATACTAGAAATTATTTAGGAAGAAATAGAGAAAAAAATCAGAAAACAGCATTATTTCCCCTGTATAATTCAATGGTACAGAGAGAATTTTGTGAGCAGTTCTGATCCCCTGTCTCAAACCAGACATGGTGGAAAGGGGGTGAGGTACAGAGAGACCTAGGCAGGATCTGAAATCTTCAGACTGGAAACTGATTGACTAAGAAGTATGATAGAAGTCCCCACAACCTTAAGTAAGGAAAGTAAACAAGGGTAAAAGGTTTACTGTTACCGTCTTTTCTCGCAGAAGTAGTGCAAATATGCAACTGTGCATGAAAGAAAGAAGCAGGTGATGGATTCATAGAAAATCCCCTCCCCAAACAACAACAACAAAAAATAAACACAAAAAAACCCCAACCAAACAAACAAACCAACAACAACACCACCAACCACTGGAAAACAGTCCTTGTGGTTAAGCTCAACTCCCTGGCACAGGATGTTGTGAATACAAGGGTCTACATGACTTCAGTAAGTGATAGAACAAAGTCACGAAGAAAAATCATTTGGGGACAACAAAGGCAAAACACATAGCTCACAAAAGCTCTCCACTGACAGTTCTTTTGATCTGGGAAATTGTCTGGGAGTGATATCAGTATGTGTTTTCCTGTTCTTTCCTAGCACCCACTATTGACCACAGTTAGGTACCTATCAGAAAGCTAAAAGATCTTTGATCTGGCTCCATATGGAAATTATTGTCTTGTTAGTATCACACTCTAGTTTTGCTCTCTCACTTTGTTTTATTTTCTTAATTTCTTTTCCATTCTTCCTCCTTAGATTTCTTGTCATGCAGAGCTTTGGCAACCTACTGCACCCTGCTAGAGCATACCTATGATTTTTTTAGCACCATTTTGCCTTCAATAACTAAAAATACTTTGATTCAAATTATAGCTATGTATGTCTTGTTTTCTAGTTCCCTTTATTGCTTGCTCACGTTAAGACTGTTTTATTAATTCAGCCTACAACTGCATTTAGTTGTATATAGTTGTGCAAAGCATGAAAGGACATCAGACCGAAAAAGGAGGAGAGGAAAAGTGAAAATTTTTCACAATGAGAACAATCAGCCATTGGAATAATCTCCCCAGGGAAGCAGTGGAGTCCCCAGTGTTGGACACTTCTTAAGATTCAGCTTCACAGGGTGCTGGGCCATCTTATATAGACTGCTTTTTCCAAGAAAGGTTGGACCGGATGATACTTGAGGTCCTTTCAAACCCGATGTTCCATTCTAGCGTGGTGTGATGTGCTGTGCTATGCTATTTCTACTCTTTTCTATTCTATTCTATTGGAAGAGAAAGGAGAGGAAGAATTTCTTCCTCAAGCAGAGTTTCAGTTTAAGCCATACAGGCTTCTTTTCCCCAGTTGAGAATCTCTTTACATAGCAAGCTGAAAGTATGACCCAAGCATGACCTCCTACCTTTCAGTAGAGAATAGTTGAATAACAGATTTCAGAAGTGGGTTGAAGAGGACACTTTTCCAGGAGCATGCCTGTGTGGCATGCACTCGCTGTGCTTCGGCCACATTGCTTACTCACCTCCTCTGCCCTTTTGGGAATATGCTGGCTTCTGCTGGGGCAGAACAAAGAGTTGCTGGAGCGTGCTGTGCTAGTTCACGGTACTGGCACTGCCCCAGCTGGCACTAGCTGCAGCTTATCTCCCTGCCCAAGGAGATGTACTGGACACAACTAATTATCCAGCAGACCAGAGCCCTTTTTCTCTACTCATGGAAAACTGAAAGTTTGAGACTAACTCACCAATGTCTAATATGTTGACTAAATG
>NW_008624916.1:21692-32779 GCF_000691845.1 Merops nubicus | reverse complement strand
GCTACCCAGCAGGAATTTGAAAATAAACAATGAATACTTTGTAACTGTTGTCCTTTCAAATTTACTTGGAAATTGAAGAGTTTTCCAAACAGACTGTGTAGCAGAACTGTTCAGCAGCAAATCATGATATTTCAAAAAGAAGAAAGCTTTATGTTAAAGAGGAATAACAACTGTAGAAAAGCAAAGATAAACACAAAAAACATGTTAAGTTTGTACAACTCAAATAAAAACATGCTGTTTCAAATAGAAACAGTCATATTTTGGCACACACATTTGATCTGATCATTATATAAAATATCGTGGTTCTGGTTGTGATGTTTCTCTCCTTTTTCCTCCTTCTTTAACGCTACTCCTCAGCCAGAGACAGCTGTAGGCACATTGGGGCTGTAGGAACATTCTGTTCATCCATGTCCTCATACCCACAGATCCCACCAAGAAGAACAGGATAGTCCACCAAGGGATAGCAATACCATCTGCACCCTCCCTGACAATTCATCCCAATAGGAGGAGGTCATGCTGCTTCTCACTGCTATGTAAAGGAAACAGCTTCAGCCTTCATATTTTTGAGGGATCTTTGATCCCGGCCTGGGATATCTGTACTTGTCATACCTGTCTTGATTTAACCCCTGTGTTCCAACTCCTGGCTGGCTTCGCTGCCTCACAAGGGGTGAGAAGACACAAAAAAATTGGAACTGTAATAAAAAATAGAGGAGCCTTCGGCTCTGTCAGTGGAGAATAAAAGTAGGTGAAATTAGGTCTGTTGCTTATTAGAACTAAGTTCTAATAAAATAAAGGTTAATTGTTGAACTGCTGGTGTTTGAACCCTGAGCCCCTGAATTAAGGTTGACATATGGGTGATTCCCACAGCCCTTCATACAGAGGTGGTGAGTTTGCCTTATAAATTTCCCCCAGGGTGCGGCTGGCTCTGCAGGGAGAGCCATAAGGGAAATGAGCCCCAGGGGTCCCGCACTGAGTTGACAAAGGTCAGGTGTCCCTGCCTGGGGATAAAAGCTGGGACCACTTGCAGGGAGTCAGGAGTGTCTGTCTGTGGAGTGCACTCCCCAGAGCTTCCTGGTTCAGGGCAGACCTCCTGACTCTCCCTGGAGCTGGGCCCCAGTCTGCTCAAGACCTTTGTGAACGCGGGTCGATCGGGGGGGAGCCTTTTTCTCATGTGTTTAACTGGCTGGTCTGGCTGTTTCCCATGCCAACTATGGGCAACCTCGGTTCTCTGTTTGTACCACCTGTTGTGGGCCGAGTCACATCTTTTGTGGGATTGCTGGGGGAGGCGTTGATCATGTACAAGCTGTTTGACCTGCTTGTACCCCCGGCGGTCATTCATATAGTAACATTTCTGTCTACAATACAGTCTGCATGTTGGTTCATCTCCCTGCTGGTGTTATCATTTTTGTTGGGCCTGGTCATTGGCAAAACAGTTGTATTTTTGGTATCCAATATTTCATTCAGCCTTTCTGAAAGCTTCAGGAAGTTTCATACTCCCGCTATTTATTCCTACCACAATCAATTGTACCTGAATCAATTGTTCAGTGATGACAGAACTGAGCATGCCCTAAAACAGGCCAGTACTGCTCAACCATTTCTGATGGAAAAAAAGACCTTTAACATTCTCTCTCTGTCTCCTGAACTTGCTACATCTTATGTTACTAGAATGCTAAAAAAGATTATAGAGTTGGAACTTAAGACATTATTTACACCGAAAAAAAAAAAGTTTCTCTGTATCACTGTGTTTGCTGCCACTCCTCTTTTTCATATTCAGAGGATAAGTGTATAACAAAGCAGTATAAACCCTATCATGTATGCATATACCTGTATAGTCTATATATTGCATTAACATATTGTCATGGTTTAGCCTCAGATAGCAGCTGAACTCCAGCAGCTACTGCCCGCTCAACATGTTGGGGAGGAGAATTGGGAGAAAAAGAAAATCAAAAGCCTGGGCTTTGAGATAAGGACAGTTTAATAAAGCAACACAGAGAGAGGCAACAACGACAATAATGATAATACCAGTGAAATAACATATAAAGCAATTGATAACAAACCCCTCACCTGAAACACGGCAGGTCTCTCTGCTCCAGCCACAAGCTAACCCACTGAAAAAGGAAGAGGACTCCACCCCTCCCCTTATCTAGAGGCTATGATGTCAGTATGGTATCAAATACCCTATTGACTGGTTCTGTTTACCTTGGCTGTGGCACTGCCCAGCTACAGCCCGTTGTGAACGTTAACCCCACCCTGGTCAAACTGAGGACGTGTATAAAGCTCATTTATTAATTAATGAGATTATTGGGCAAGGAACAGTACAGAAAATTTTATAGCTAAGATTGTAGGAAAGAAAGCCAAAATATGGAATTTCTCTAGATTTATCAGTCTTGTACCCTCTTTCATTGCATTTTATCTAACATGCTTACAGGCTGCTGAAGAAAAAGAATACTTCTGTTTGGGTACTCACACATTACCACTACATTCAAACAACCATTTCCAGGGAGAGGTTTCAAATATAAAGGACAACGATTGAAGGCAACCTCAGAGCTCTTCTCTAGCATCAAACTTAAAAGAAGTTCATCATGAACAGGCTGTACTCCAAGGTCTGCCTGCTTCCTCCTGTGAGGGAACCTCAGCCACAACTTGTGCATTGTGCTGAGCAGTGGCCCACAGTCAATATGAAGGTTTTGTTGCTCACCTTAATCTTTAAAGTTCTCATCTCTACTTGCTTTAGCAGATTGCAGAGCTTCTTACTCCATGGTGTTCCACTTCAAGTAAGTGACAACAGTGTTCTAGCATCCTAGAGTGTTTACAAACTCCTTCCTCTGTGCCTAAAATGAGTTTGGGAGAAGCAGGGTCATCCCAGTCTCATACAGCTGGTGACTAACAACACAAAGAGCTCTCAGGGGTCTTCAGAGTAGGTGATTTTTCTTCATTAATCTGCTACAGCCCAGCAGCTGGTCATTGCCTCAGTCAGGCAAGTGTAAAATGAACCTACACAGCTTTAAAGGCACTAAAGTCCCCAATTCCGTTTGACTGCTAGGGGACTTAAGCTCTTACCTTGAAAAGGCAGGGGCTGAAGTAAGGAAACAGGTAGTGCAATAGTACATTTTATTAGTTGAGAGGCTTGGGAGTGGGGTGGGTTTTTTTGTTATTGTTTATTTGTTTGTTTTTTTTAATTCTTCATTTAATGTTAATTTCATTTTAATTTCCTCCTTGTTAGTTTGGGATGTTTGTTTTGATAACTCATGGATGCATATAATTGTTTAGGTTGGAACTGTGTCTGACTTCCAGGTGGCATCACATTACCATATACATAAGCTTCCAGATGCAAAATTCAACAGAGATTTTCCAAGAGCTGGTACTAGGCAATTGATTGCCTTTCCTCCTGTGGAGCCTTCTGAATTACTCTCTTCCTTATTGTCATCTTCTTACTGATACTTTAGTTTCTATGGTAATTAGTCACCATAACTTGTATTTCAGAATCAGTGTGGTTTTGTACAGAGCTAAGTTGTTTGTGAGCTTAATGCCATTTTCAGAGAGACCTCTTGGACTAGGAACTTTTAAAAATATTGGCAAATTTATCTCTTTTCTTTTTTTCTCCTAAATGTCTGTAAGAGCTCAGTGTAAGTATTTTTGAAAATATTTTTTTCATGCCTGTGTCTTAATGGATTTTGAATATGATGAGCTGACATTTTATTTGTTAATTTACACTTGCAAAGCCTAGGGAAAAGTCACTGTACTTAGGCAAGTTAAAATTACTAAATCAAAAGTGAATTAGATCCTTTGTTCACTAATTTGTTGGGTTTTCTGTTATGCCTCTTATGTTGTTATCTACATCCTGGATTATGTCCAAGCTTCTTACATAATGATGTGCTTTTAGAGAAATAAGGGGACTTCTGACACACATCAAAATAGTAAAATCAGGGTGTTTGGTTTTCTGCTTGGTACACATGCATGGAAAAAGCTCTGTAGGTGTTTTGAGAACTACATATAACAGGTTCGTTGCATGCCTTTTAATTCAGGGGCCACATATTTGAAGAACAACTGAGAAACTTGTTTATGCCAAATATCCTTCCTTGTACATGCTGGTGTTACTTTACACGGTTTGTAATGACAGGCAGTGTCGCTTGGCTGTGACTATACCCAAAAAAGCTTCTGTGCTCTCTCCAGGCTGCTGGGGAGCAGCTCTGTGTGCGAATGAGGCCAGAGCCCCTGTTTCTATGGTGACTTCACCTTCACGTCACCCCATCAAGCAGCCCCCTCTTCAATGCCACAGCGCTGGTGAGGGGGAGGGAGAGGAGGTGGAGGCGAGGAAAAAGCATTTCCGAGGAGGAGCCTGGGAAATCAGAGTTGGTGTGTTACAGCTGCTGCCTTTATGGCACTCTTGGAGGATCGGAGAATGGAAATCGGAGAGATCTCGTTCCTGCAAGGGCAAGCTCCAGAGCAATGCTGGGCTCCCCCACCCCAATTCCCTCCTGCACGCTTTGCATCTCACAGAAGCACAGCAGAGACAAGGTGCTGATAGCCTGATCTCGTTTGGAGTCCCAGGGGAGTAATGTTGTTCAGCACAGCACATCTACTCTGGTGTAATTCTATTACTAGCAAAATAACAACCAGGCTTTGTGCAGTAAGGGCAGGGCAGGTGACGTTGGAGTCTGGGGGCAAGGCTCTGGGTCACACTGACATAACAAAATGTAAACCCTGGGCAGCTGATGCTGCTGCCCATGGAGAATCAGAACATTGGAGGACAGATCTGAGATAATCCTTCATTGATCTGAGGCACTAGAGACCATGATTAAAGGGTATCCTTGAGCTTAAGATAATGCTTTTGGGTTGGAATAGGTGCTGCTCTGTAAATTTTTCTCTCCCCCTCTCCTCTGAGTCTGTGTGTGGGGTTGGCTTGTTTTCTGTCCCAGCAAATGCAGCAATAAATCAAAGTGTTTCTGTTTGGCCTAACTAATGAGTTATTAATGAAATACATACACAGGAGAGGATACCATACAGTTTTCATTCATTACTGAGGGAGAAAGTCCAAGGAAGACACAAATTTATTCTACTGTAAACCCATGTTCGTTCAAAAGATCTGCTCTTTCCAAACTCACCCTCTTTTCCTATAGTCAAAGTTGTCCTGTAATTGTGGAAGAGGCAGGTGTAGGAAGCAATGAAACTTCATATTACAGGCATATCCCTTAAACTCTCCTGGGACTAACATTTGGCTCCACTGAGTTCAATAGCAAATCTCAGATTGTCATTAAAATGGCCAGCTCCAAATGTTAGGATTCCTTGGCCATTTTGTTCAGTGTCTCCTCTAAACTGGAACAGGACTGTGTAATGTGATTTCCCTACTGACAGATTTAATTTAGAAGCTTTACTAAATAAACTGCTGTAAAACGAACATCTTTTCAAATCAGTAATTATTTCTGTCATGATTAGGAAAAAATCCAATGTTCTATTCACTTGAAATGCTGGATATAACCTGAGAAATTCTGTGAATCATAATAATGATTGTAGTACCCATTGCCAAAGAGATTTTAGGAATGGACTTTATTAATAAACAGCAGTTGTCTTTGCTGTCTTTTCATGTAACAATTTTTTTTCATTACAGAAAAAAGAAAGCAAAATAAAATTTGCTTAATACTTTAAACTAGGTGTTCCCAGTTTCATAATGAAGCTTTTCTTTTGAGAGGAAGTATTGTAGTTACTGCAAACAAAGGGTCTCTATGTTCACTTGGGAATACTGAGGCTCAAGTGTAGAGCAGAGCCATCTACTCCGATCTCTTGCTTGATGCTGGCCATATATCATACAACTTTCAGTGTGAGTCTGCTAAAGTCATGACAATATTTGCTGCCATCTCTTTCTTCCTTACCCTTCAGATCTAATCCTGGTATGAGCTATGAAAAGCAGATAAACCCAGGGAAGTTACTTGCCTTCTCTCAGAGAGGGCTGAGGGTTTTTGTTTGTTTGTTTGTTTTCTTTAAAAAAATTTTACCAACTTTTCATTTGTATATACTTCCCATTAATCCATAATAATTGAAAAAAAAAAAACCACAACCACCAAACAACTGAGTTAAAGCACAACTCTGAATTTCTTTTCATTTACCATAGTTTTAATAGCTTGCAATGCTGAAAATTCCAGTGCTGATTTACTAACATTAAAACCCACAAAAAGACAAGTGAAAAATTTTTGTGCCTAGAACCTCCCTCTTTCAACAAGTGTAAGTGGCTTCTTCAGCAACTGTTATGGTGATGTTATCTCTTGTGGCAGGATGTTTTGTGAACCATTGGGAGTCTGAGCATTGAAGTATGAATCTGATTTTTTTATGTTTGGTTTTATAGCCTTTCAGTCCCATTTTCTAAGATGTACGTGCAAATTTTGTAACTATAATAAAGCAGTTAGATTGGATTACACAATGTGTGCTGTCTGTATAATGCAACAGAGACTTGTACCCCCAAAAAATATTGTGCTCCTGCAAAGACAAGAAATTGAAGAGCAGCCTCATTTTATGACTTCCCAGAGTAAGGAATCTTCCTGCTAGCATCCTTCTTGGCACACTAGAAAAATCAAATAGTTTCCCATGCACAAAGGTTGTTGTTTATCTCTCCATAAAGCAATTGGAGACCTATTTGATGTCCCTGAGTATTTCAGAGGGGTTGGACTAAATGGCTTTTAGAGGTCTCTTCCAACTCAATACATTATGGTTCTATGAAAGTGGTAGCAGCTTCTGTTCCCCAGTTACACTCTTATCATACTTCTAAACACACTCAATTGACAGGGACCAAAGTTGCTGTCAGGCTCTAGAAGATCATCACAAAACCCTGTGCTCTAGTTCTGATGGTGCTGAAATTCAAGTATGCCAAAGTCTTCCCACTACATATTTTTCTTCTACAAATACAGCAATTGCCTTCACAGCTGCTCTGCTGTGTCTTACCTGAGAACATACATCTTTGCTACAGTGCTGGTTCCCTTGGACAGGATTTCGCAGTGATGCTTTGCTGGGTCCACTCCACAATTTCCCTGAAACCCACTCATTTTTGCAGAAGCCTGGTGTGTAATTTTAGCCTCTTTTTTTTTTTTTTGTGCGCTCTACTGAGTAATCTTGTGGCAGTTTGCTTGGTGCTTCTTGAGATGGTGAGGAGCCACAGAGCTTCACAGGTAGCAGCATGACAATTCTTGGGCAGAGCAGGAAAGGGCCACAGAAATCGTCCCACAACAGGAGTCAGAACCAGATTCTGCTGACAGTCCAGCAGTAGAGGATTACTAAATCCAACCCTGTGTCTTAATTTTTTCATGTGAGTTTTCATGTCTTTGCTTCTTCAACACACAGAGTAAATGAAAAGGACCTGCAGGAACAGGATATAAATAGTTAGAAATGACACCTTAGAAAGATGGGTAAGTTGCATATAAGTGGAATTGCTGTACTTTTTTCTGCCCTGTATTTGTTTCAGCATGTGTTCAATAATATTTTCTCAGACACTACAAATTCTTGCTGCATTTTGGCTATTTCTTGATTTTACATCAGAATTAAGTGAACACCATGATTACTAAGACTTGAATTACTGAAATGCCATAAGACTTCCATCATTTATGAAAGACAGGCACAACTGTTTTTCCACAGATAAAACAGCAGAAAAAAAAATGCAGATATTTCAATATCGTAATGTCTAGGCTGTGAAAACACCTTCTGCCATTTTACTATAAAATATCAGTGGTGTTAATGAATGTTTTTGTTAACATTATGCTGTAATTAATAGTATTAATTGGGTAGGGTTTGTGTGTATATATTTTTTTTTTTTTATATATATATAGAGTAAAAGACACCTGTCAGATAACGCAGTTATCTAGGAACAGAAGACACGTGTCTGTAGCACCATCCCTCTTCTCTTTGTCCAGTCAAGAACTAAGCATAGTGAGCCAATTCCCCATGTCTCTTGGTGGGCAAGCCTTACAAAGCAAGACCAGAGCAGCAATGGTGCCTGAGAGAGAGCCTGCCAGACTCTGGGGATGAAATGCAAGCCTTGCAGGGGTGAAGCAAAGCCCAGCACTATCCCTCTCCTTTCTGGGGAGAATTTAGGATCTGAATTCTTCCTGAACTTCCCTCAGTTCCAGGCTGGGGTAGAAAACAGTATGAGAAGCAAGAGCTACTATAGAGATGTTGCCTCATCTCTGTCACGCAGGGACAACACTGAACAAGAGCAGCGGGAGCTGTCAGCAGCAAACTCCTCCCGGGCTCTCCTTTGAGGAAGAGGAGCAGGACTCGAGGGACAGAGTAGGCCATTCTAGGAACAGCATGTGACAGGCAGGATGTAGGGACACTGCTACCTTCAACGTGTTATCTGGTGCTATTTAGAGCATACAATGGGTAAATTCTGCCAAGAAAAATAAACATAATCCAAAGGCAATAGTACCTTAAACAAATGCGCAGGTTGACTAAACATATTTATGTGTAACGAAACAGGTACTTTTATCCACTAAGACCTCTAATACTTAATTAGTGATTTAGACAAATTGGCTTGGTCACATTCCTGAAAATCAGGAGTTTATTGTCCATCCATCTAGTAGATAGGGTTTGTCTCTGAGTATTGGCTTAAAAAGTCCAGAAGATTTTTTACAAAAGTATGGCACTACTTTTTACCACTGCAATGCATCCCAAAAAATGACCAAGGAGAAGAAAAGCAGTTAGATTTAGCCAGACAACTCACCTTTTGTTAGTGTTTTGCAGCTCTTGGTGAAGAGCCTTTTAAAGCCAGAACTTGTAATCTTTACCAAAGCTTTGTCAAAGCATCAGACTAATTCTTCAAGCAAGTTTAAAGCATAATTCCTTACACCCTCATCAATTACCCTTTCATTTAGTCTGATTCAAGCCATTCAGATAATGGTGACGTGCACCCGCCATGTGAAATCAGCACATCAATGATGGCAGAGTTATTTTGATGACTTCCTGGTGAGCACATTAGTGCATAGGCAGTGTGCCCTGATCAAGGAGTTCCAGAAACTGGACAGATTAATACCTCCTGGGGCAAGAGCAGCTGCTAATCCACTTTCCAAACAGCAAAATTTTATGTTCTCCCCTTCAGTATTTCTGAAAATTATGAAAAAGCCATGAATATGTGGAAAGGCATTTGTCTATATTTATGACTATATCCATCCTGAGACTCAGTTTGACTGGTTGGTTAGCGTTTGAACAGTGACACAGAGATGTGAAATGTATAAAGACATCATACACAGAGATAAGTCATAGAGACCAGAGGAGATATTTCTCATAGGAAAAGTAGAAGTCAGAGTGACTCCAAAGCCTTTTACTGAGCCACAGTCTTTTTCTATACAGTACCAAATTACCTGGCAGCATAAGTTTCATCTTGATCAAAACCAAGCTGGCTGAGACTGAGTGATGCTTATGCCAGTTTAAGGCATTATTCTGACTGGGAAAAGAGCTGATACCTTATCCAGTATAAACACTGCTAGGCAAAGTTACTTTTTTACCATTTTTTTTAAAGCATCTTCACTGTTAAAGGTTTGCCTAAAATCGTTCTGTAACACATTGCTACAATATTTTTGGTCTGGCAGAAGGAGCACTAAAATCAGACTTACCCTCTCGTTGCATCTGTCATCCTCTGTCAACAATTGCTGTCTGGAAGATGAAAGAAGATTTTTTTTTCACTAAGTACTATGATTTGGCTTATGTGCCTATTGCCAGTGTACAAAACCAAGTTCTATTCCAATCTTGGGGGTTTTAGTTTGTTTGTGTTTTTGTTGTTGGTTGGTGGTTTATTTTTTTTTCCCTTTCAGTTCTGGTTGAAAGTAATAGAGAGATTGAGAAGTAATATAGCAACATCTAGTGGTGATATATAAATTTACATGACTCTACAGTTTCACCACCCATACTCATGTAGATTACCTGGCCCCAGTGCTGACTCCAAAGGAAAATGTGAGAAATAAATTCCTTATTTCCAGCTGCCAGCCCATGGACTCTAAGCAGGGGGGAGAGAAAAATGAGCATTTGTTTGGAAGTTAGGTCCATGCTGTTTGCATTCAGTGTTGTGGAACAAGAATATAAAACCTTTTATTGTGAGTTTTTTTGGGTGTGTTTTTTTTTTTTTTTTTTTTTCAGATGAGGCTAAGCCAAAGAATTTTGGTGTCAGATTTCAGAATATGGATGGTGAAAACCCAGGATCAGAGCCTCATGTACTCATTCAGATTTTACAAAATAAACTATAACACTTTAATTTTTAATTACTTGTGCAAAGACAGAGAATCAGAACAGGAATCCAAATGTTTTGGCTCCAAGCCTGAGCTTTTAAAATTAGATTAATTAGAAGAAAATGCAACCGAAATCTACAGGGAAGGCACTGGCTTCAGAAACCTGCCTTCTGTAAAGCTTGGCTGTTTATGTTCTGTTCTGGAGGGGTTTTGCCTTCTGCCTCTTCCTTAAAAGCTTAGGATTTTCTGATCTTAAGACGGATCATGGTTAACTGCATACTGTGTTAGTATGTGTAAATTAGCCTATAGTAAGATCTATGTTAAGGCAAAAAGAAATTACCCGTCCTCGCTCATTTAAACCTAGGCTATTGTGTAAGGCTTTCTTTTACCTGTGTCGATGACACTCCTAGTCATCTCTAACAGCTCTCATTGCTGCTCCATGTCAAACGATGGGCCAGCAGAGAAGACTGGCCTGGCTGAACAGATAGTTTTGGGTGGAACTGAGAGGAAAAAAAAAAGGAGTTTATGACCTTTGGAAGAAGGGGCAGGCAACAAGGAGTATAAGGATGTCGTGAGGTTATGCAGGGAGAAAATTATAAGAGTCAAAGCCCAGTTAGAGCTTAATCTGACTACTACCATAAAATGCAATAAAAAATGTTCCTATAAATACATTAGCAACAAAAGGAGGATGAAGGAGAATCTCCATCTTTTGTTGAATCTGATGGGAAACAGTCACAAAGGGTGAGGAAAAAGCTGAGGTACTGAACACCTTCTTTGCCTCAGTCTCTCATAGTAATATCAGTTGTTCTCCAGGTACCCAGCTCCCTGAGCTGGAAGACAGGGATGGGAGGCCCTTATAGTCCCAAGGGGGAACTATTAACTGCC
>NW_008624916.1:0-21682 GCF_000691845.1 Merops nubicus | reverse complement strand
GAACCACTAAGACACACACAGATATATGGGGCCAGATGAGAGCCATCCAAGGATACTAAGGGAGCTGGCAAAAGTGCTCTCCAAGCCATTTTCAATCTTTACCAGCAGACCAGTGTTGGAGATGATTGATCTCCAGAGGTCCCTTCCAATCTCTAAAATTCCATGATTCTGTGATTTCTCTCTTTTAATATCTGTTCATGCATTTGCTCACTCTCTAGCTTTCCTAGGTCTACAGTACCATAGTTTTGTTTCAGAAATTACTGACTTGGTGCAGAAAGTATGTTAAATATACATTTTAATTTAATCAAATAGGTTTGAAATTTGTTTCTAGTGAGTTATTCACACTTCTTTACATAAAACTGAAATTTGTTTTTCTTGAAAATCACTCTTATTTCTTCTGTCATTGAGAACGAAACAGCAGAACCAAATTACTGTGTTGTATACCAACACAGAATACCAATTAGAAACAAGAAGAGTGTTATTCATTCCCATGACAGAAGCAAAATTAGGCAATAAATAAGGATTATTTATACCCCCTATCTTTTATTTGACTACAATTCTTTCCAGTTGTCATGTACTAAAATTTATTTTCCCTGCTTGCACAATAAAGACTAATTTATTTCTTTGAGAAAGAATTTTGCTAGCTCTTCTTTCCTTTCTTGCAAGAAAGCTTCTCCCCTCCCCCTTCCTTCTATTTTTTCAATCTAAAGAAAATGGCTGCATCTGGAAGAAGATGGATCACAGTTCTCTGAAAATTTTCTCTGCAGACTCTGAGTTTCAAGAGGTGAAAATAACTCCGGAATTAAATTTCTGAATTAATTGTTTACTCCTTCCAAATGGCAAAAAAGCTGTTTTGATCCAAGTTTCTAATTGATGCTGTCATTTAATATACTTTACATCAGTTAATCTGGGTGCTAGCATCTAGCTACAGATTTACTGCTTTGGATGTTTGTGTCTTTCTTTTAATGAATCTTTCCCATTATGCTGATTTTTTCTAATTAATTATTCTCACTTATTCTCATTTTCATCTAATTAAAATGCCATGCTAAAAATACAAGTGAAGGTTCAGTCAATTTGTCTTACAAATTGATGCATAAAGAAAGGTTGAAAAAAAAAAAAACAAACTCTACGTGATTCTGATACTCTTTTTTTGTAGTTTGCTTTTTCCCTAGCAATATAAAAAAAAAAAAACAAACAAAAAACAACCACAACAACAACAACAAACAAAACCAGCCAAAAGATTTCCTTTATAAGCAGACTTAGGGCAATATATGAGTAACTATATAACTATATCTCAGACAAAATAGACATACTATATGAAAAATTTACTCTCATCTTCCTACATTAGACAATTGCTTACAACCCTAATGCTCTCAAGAATATATTTACGTATTTTGGTTTCACCAAATTTTAAATATGTTTCAGTGAGTGGGGGTTTTGTGTGGCCTGCCTCAAAGGAATGAATTCTATAGTGTGTTGTAAATAAGGATGATGTCTTTTATGGTAAGTGTGGTTGAAGAGGTGATGGTGAAGACCATAAATCTCTAGGTGTTAAGTACTAATATCTAACTCCATGATCAGTTTAACCTTCATGTTCTAAGCTGAAGATAACAAAAAGACATGAACGTTATGGTAACATCTGAACTAACCTAGAAGGTAAATACACCTCCATAATATCATTATGAAAATGAAAATATAGTTTAATTAAAATTTTCCTGTTTTAGGTCAGATGGAGAGAGGTTTTGTTTTGTGTTTTGTTTGTTTTTATATATACATACCTTAATACTGGTCCTGCAAGTACTAGCAAGCAAGCCTGCTTAGAAAATCTGAGTATTGTCTGTACTCATCTGGAGCACTCTGATCAGACAGAGTACATGTGGGACAGCATCAGGTACCCATTATATATCTTTTGTATAGGCTAGCTCCTAAATCAATATTTTTACCTTGGTGGTAGTTCATCTTCTCAGGAATTGGAACTCTGGAAATGGGATTTATGCTTGTCTTTGTAGCCAGTTATCCAGCCTGTTGTTCACAGAGCCAGCCTCATGGACAATGACTGCTTCATCTGGGAAAGAAAAATTGCACATGGTAAGTATTCCACAACAACTATGAAAATGCTATATCCTAAAATAGGAGTGATTTGATTTGGAACATTATTCATAAAAAGTTTATTTAAATTTAATTTTAATTTTGTTTTTTTGGGGGGGTTTTAGGATTTTTTTTTTTTTTTTGGGGGTGGTACTGTGTCATCTAACCAATTCAGTATATTGTTCCTATTTAAAAAAAACAAACCACAATGAAGTGAGTGTTTTATTATGACCACATAAATCAACAGGATTTATCAGCACAATTTAAAGCCTGAATTGTTAGGATCTGCAGCACAGGTTACTCTTTCTGATGAGGCAAGATCAGCAGATAGCATGGGATGGCTTTTGCAGAGGAGATGAGAGGATTGATAGGTAACCCAAGAATGATGTTTTGCAATGAAAAGAAATTTTAGCTCCAAGGATGTGTAGAGCTGCCAGGATATGAGGATGCAGCACCTTATACTAGGTCCACCACACACAAAATATAACTTCCCCTCAGATACCTGATGTTCTTACCACATGTTGCTGCATTAGTGGTAGAGTCCACTCATGTGGCTGTGAGCTTTGGCTGGTGACCTTTAATCACAACCACACCTAAGGGAAGCAGCAATTTACAATTGCTTTTATAACCCTGTCATGGGGTTATAAAACCTCCTGTTGCTGGAGGATGGTGGAACCAGAGAGATCCTTTCTGCCAAATATCAAAGGCCTGTGACAAAAAGAAAGTCTGCTCAAAGCCATAGCTGCAGACAAGAGCAACAGGGATTGTAAGCAACCTAAACATATTCACTGCTACAAGTTTATCCAGTGAAGTACATGAAGAACACCTTTAGCTACAGTGTAGTCTTGTTTGCTCTGGAACAGCTCACAAAGAGCATTCACAAACACTGTGGTGGAAGTGTCAGGGCGTACAAAAAGGGTGCCAAGTGACAGGGAGGCTCATCCAGACCAGTATCTCATCTAAAGGAAAACTCATTCTTCTTCCCCTTAGGATATTTGCCCTAAAAGAAAGTGGGTGAACTCTTCCTTTCAGTGCTGTTTTATATGACTGAAGGATAGTGACATCCCCAGTTTAGCCAAAGTTTTTCTCACCTGTACAGCTCTGTGTTGGTTTTGAGTTCATTCCAGTGAGGGTACCAATGCCTCTTCCTCACTGGCTTGCAAGTTCCTTCCTCAGTGCATCCTGTCAGGACTAAGAAACTTTATGGTTTGATAGTTTTGAGACTTAAACGTGGGCTGCCATTTTTTCTTACAGTCACCTCAACTGATCAAATTGATCCTTATCAGCTTTTCTGCAATTATCTTGAAGCAAACTCTGCAGCTCAGCTAGAAACTAGTATTCTCTTTTGAAACTTGACAGTTATTACATATCAGACCTGAATTTACCATGTATCACTATCTACAGTCTCTTCCAGAACTTGTTTCTGTTACAATGTGTGTAAGAGCATGGCCATACTGCGTAGAGTACTTACTAAGAGACTGGCAAATAGAAATGTGATGCTGACATTCCTAACAGTATTCCTTAATCTTCCAATTATTTAAAAAGCTGACATCCTTGAAGGGATGCTATGACTCAAGATCCAACACCAACATTACTCAAGTCCAACTGGTGTCACATGAATTCTTTCCTCACCCTGCTCGGGCCAACAAACCAACATTACTGGTTTCCATAATGCAAAAGCCAGCGCAGAGATTTCTTAAAGGAAAGCTGTTGTCCTTAAAGTCTTACAAAAACTTCAGCAACTTGTTTTCCCACACAAAGAAGTGGTAAAATTATGCAAGAGCTATAAAATTAATATAATAAAAATACTGTTCCTGCAAAATATTATAATTAATTTTTAAAATTATTCTTCACTATTTAAAGATGAACTGGGTTGGTTCTGCCATAATAAGGCAAAAGGCTCTGACTTTAGAAAGTGATGGAATTCAGCAGTGGGCATATTCTTGGTTTATGTTTACCATTTAGTGTATAGCACAAACTTTTTTTATCAAATAACTAAAAAATTTATATATGGCAAGCATTATGCTATTAATTTATCTTAAGTCTTTATTGTAAGTCCTATGACAAAGCATATTTTTGCATGCAGACTAGTAATTCATACTTGTGTGCTTGTAGAGACTGCTGTTAATAAGGTCTACCTGCCTACATGGAAGTTTTTCATGCACAATAGAGTTTCACAGAAATATGGAACCCATCAAATTACTACACATAATCTGCCATGATGACGTAAATATGTGGTCTCTCCGTGAAAAATGAAGATGTTTTTCACATTTCTTTACCTTAGGCACCTGAAGTGAAATCACTCATGTAAGGCAAATGACTGGTGTATCTCACTAGGAGAACTCAAACTCTCCTCCTTCATTATAGAAAGGCAGAGAGAGTCCAGACTCGCAGACTGGACACAGAGTGATGGTAAAAATAACACCCACTGTTACTCACTCCATGGTCCCAGCGAAAATATCTGCCCTGGTGTGATTATGACCTTTGTATGTTTAATTGCATATGTTCACAGGTTTCCTGCATCTGTCTCATGCCCAAGCTAAAGCCTTTCAACATCCTTGCTTTACAGGTGAGCCTTATTGCCCAGTACCTTAATTAGAGCTTTATATCTACACATACACAACACAGCTCTTGGCATTTATCCTTAGGATTTTTTTAAACAGAACATCTACTTTCAAGAAAGAAGTACCTTTGAAAATATTTCAGGAATTATATAAATGTAGGTAAAAACCATACCCATTTTATTTAATTTTAAAGTATTTTCCTATGTCTAAAGCTAAACTTGTAATTTCCACTCCCTCTACAGTCAGTCAAGAGCAATACATCTCCCAGTGGTGTATTTTAAATGAGTTACATTCTGGACATGCCTGATTCTTTGCTCTGGCTATTGAGGGAATCTACATAGCTAGGTTAATGTTTAAATGTCTACAGTTAGGTTAGCTAAATCTCACCATAGAAACTTACTAAAAGAACAACTTGATTATTTGAAAACTCCCTGAAGCAGCATGATTAGGAAAAGTGTTCCCAGAGCTGTGCTAATCTCTGTTGAGCATCAGTTGGGTTGCAAAAGCCTTTGGTTTTCTGTCTCTGTAGTGGAGCCAAAAATAAAAAATGATCATCAAAAAATTATGCTATTTACTTCTCCTTATGAAAAAAATTTTAATTGAACTGATACATATCTTTCTAAATTTATTGTCAAAAGTTTGCAGCCAATTTTGACTTGCTCTCATCCAGGGTTTAAGGAACTTCAAGCGCACAAAGCTCAGCCAAAACTCACAGAAATACTTCAAAGAAAAAGGGCATTTGCAGTTTTTCTCATGCAGAACAAAGACTACAGAGATAAAAAATTATTTGTTTGTTTGATGAGTTCTTTTTTAACCATTGCTTATCTGAGAAATCGCAGCTGAAGATTATAAGGTCCTAAAAGTAGGTGAGGTGAAGGTAACTGCAGAGTTTCATTTTTGTTGGAGTCTAACTTCATCAGATAATGATTTTATCAGTGGAGGGTTGGCCTTTGTATTCTCTTTGGCATCTACAAGATTATGGAGTTTTAGCAAGAGACTTTAGGTCTTTATAATTACCAATTCCACACAAGACAAACACTAAAAATACAGCTAGCCAGGTGCTTCAAAGCCTGCAACCAGGATGATTTGGCTGCTTCCAACGCTTTTGTGACCTGAAGGCTGTAGGCAGTTGTTCCAAGGCCAAAAGACAAAGGTGCCAATGACAGCACCTGCCCTATATCACTTGTTCTTGGTCAGCACCTGCAACCCTTCTCAGAGCACCTCAGCCCTAACCTAACCTGTGCCTGTTTTGGGGTGAGCTCTGTGGTATTTTTGTCTCCTTACCTGAAGGAACTAGTGAGACAAAGTGACAGCTAGTAAGAGACACAGGGACAAAAAGTTGCATAACATGACTGTATTGTATCACCTCAGCCCTTTGGAAGGGTGCGCATATGATGTGAGAAGCATAAATCTGAACATTTTCTGCTCAAACTGATCCCTCTTAAACATCTGCTGCTGCTTCCCAGATCCCACGTGGGAGACTTAGCATTACTCACAGCTTGCTAATCTGGCAACACCACCTCAGGGTCACTGGAAAGGAAGAGGGAAGAAAGAAACCTCTGTGTGTGAGTCACCCTTTTTTTGCCCAGCCCTCACCTTTCATGATAAAAGCCCTGCAGCCACTAACACCTGGGTTAGAAATCTTCACAATGCAGCCCTACTTCAGCATATGTGCTCTTCTTATAGTGACTGTTACCGTGAGTCCAGCAACTGCTGCAGCATGGAGTGAAAATGATGCCACTGGAGAAGAGGTCTATCCCCCTCTGTGGGACCTTGCCCATGAAAACCTGCTAGATTTCCCAATAAAGGGCAACAAAATCATCATCAATGCTTGGAACTATGTAGAACGACTGGGAATGTATAAGGCCTTACTGAAATCTTCAGCCAAATATTTTGCCACATTTGGATCCCAAAATTCTGGCAATATTCTCTGGGGATTACCATTGCAGCATGGGTGGCAATTTCATACAGGTATGAGTTATATCCTTCAGATGCTGAAACAGCAGTGTTTACTAGATCTGCTCTGGGCCATCCTTTCCAAGATTTCTGCCTCACAAGCTTAGAATAGCTTGATGTAAATTTTGTGATGTAAATTTTAGCATACTGAGCTAAGCTGCCAATTTAATAGCAATTTAATAGCAATAGCTATTAAACTTCCTAAGAGGAAAAAGTGTTGCTATGCATAGAACAGGTCAGAACCCAAAAGATCTGTGATTTAAATGGGCAATACTTCAGTTAGCTGAAGATCTTTGAAAATATATTCCTAGTTGCTCTCATTTATAGTAGGTAGATTTCAAGGCCTCCACTCTGTAGTGCTGTTCTTAAGTTGTTAACTAAGAGTCTTTTTTTTTTGGTTGTTAATGTTGTGATCTACTGTTGATGGTTTGAGTTTCATGACTTAGTTAAAAGTCCACAGCTCCCTCTGAGAATGTTTCCACTTAGGAAAGTGATCCATTTAGGATCATTATTTTTTAAATGTGTTTTTTACAGAACTTAGTTCTGTTTGATTTCTTTGTTTTTAAAATTATGTCCAACTACTCATGGTTATTCTCTGGGGCAGTCATTCTTGTTTGCTTGTTGGCCATACTGGTGAAGTACACACAGAAACAACTCTGATAGGTCCCTTGAGGCTAAGGCTGCAATATCTTAAAGGGCTTTTTCAGATAATGCATTCTCCCACATGCTGCTTAACACACAGCTGGCAGTGAAGCTTTCCGTTCAAAGCCAGACTCGACTTGTCTTGTTCTGGCAACCAATACAGGTGGGAAGAAGGGAATAGGAGTCAGTAATGTTTTCAGAAACTGGTGCCTAATGGTAAACAGGCATAGCAGATGCATCTAGCTGCTTGTTGTTTTCTTTAATTGGTTATAATCTTTAGTTTTGTGAGGTGGGGATTTGGTTCAAGCTGTATGTTTGAAGGAAGCCAGAGGTGCTGCCACTGGTGGTGAAAGAAGGCTGCCAGCACATAGTCACACCTAAAGGAAAATTACCCAAGTCAAAATGAAAAAATGGAGGAAGAGTAAGCAAAATCTAAGCAGACAACTAGCTGGCTAACACACAGCAGCAGGAAGAACTTGGCTGGAGTTTAGGCAAGCTTTTTCCCCTTTTCCTTCTTTATGTATAGGAAAAAAAAAAAAAAAAAAAAAGGAAGGTGAAGGGGATGACTGGTGCAGCAGAAGACTTCAGCCAGTGTGTGTCAGATGCAAAGATGACTGGATGCAGAAGCCACACTTGAATGGTGACCTGCTGGAAAGAATCTAGTTACGTAGCATGGCCCAATCCACAAAGTAAAGATGTGCCTGGTTGTAATGACAGTTCCCAAATAGACATGAGGGACACAGTAGATGAGAGGAAGATTTGCACCTGGTTGCACAGACAGATAAATACTTATTCTCAGCTGCAAAAGAGTCAGAGGACTGGTCCTTAGACAAGGAGATGTACTTTTGAAGTTATATGATCATAAAGTTAAAAAAAGTAGTAGAAGGAGAAATGTCACATGTCTGGAAAGATTTACAGTGAAAAATGTGAGAAGCTAAAGGACAAATGGATAAGGGGGTGTCAAGGTTTAGAGTCAGGACTGCCCCTAGACCTGTAACAGATGCTCTGTGTTAACCCATTCCCCTTCCCCAAGGGGGAAGAGAAAGGGATTAAGGGAGAGAGACTTACAGATTAGAAAAGTGAAACAGCTTTAATGCTTCTGTTACTAATAATAGTAATAATAATTAAAAAATTAAATATATGCCAATATATAAAAAACAGTATCAAACCCAACCCCCCCCAATGGCAATAGGTCACCATCAGCCCCAATGCTGTGGAGCAGGCCCTGGGGAAAAGTCCCAGGCTGGATTCAGCCACAGAGGGCAGCTGGGTACAGGAGCTGGATTCTGGAACTCAGTTCATGAACATGTGGCTCAGGATCAAAGGCAGAATGGATGAAGTCCTCCTCAGATGCCAGCCACTGCAGGAGCAGCAAAAGCAAGCCAGAAGGTGGAAGGGAGGCAGAAGGGCTTGACCATGGTGATCCTTCAACTTTCATACTAAATATGAAAGATATGGGATGGAATACCCCATTGGTGAATTTAGGGTCACTTCTCTTGTCCAATCCTCCCTGCAGGTACAACTTTTACCTTCTGTCCCCTTCCATGTGATACACAAGATTTAGCAGTGACCTTGGTCTGCACACCAATCCTAGGTGGTAACTCTAAACACAGAGCATTATCACTGCTAGAAGCAGACACTCTCTACAAAAATATGCTGCTAGCTTCAGAAAGTGCAGTTAGAAGAGCTTTAACTGAAAAGTAAAATTACTAAACAGAATTAGTTTTGTTCTACTCCAAACCAGGAAAGAAAGATATCATTTTGCAGCATACAGTAATGAGGTTAGCCACTGGTTAAACCTAATTCAGATAGGAAGCTGGCTAGATTAATGAGGAATGAGTAGAGCATTTGTATTTCAACATAATAAGCTTGAGCAAACAAAAGAAAGATTTGAGTTCATGGTGGGTGCAAGACAGCAGATCCTTAAAAATACTACTAAAATTGTTGAATTAACAATTATGTCTGATCATGAAAGTTATGTTCCTAGGAAAATATTTTTATAGACACGGTCCTATACAAACCAAAAAAATGCAAATGAAGTTGTTAAGAATGGTACAAAGATTTGCAGTAACTACTCATGGACTTTAAATGAAATCGATAATCTGCCTAAATCTACAGTAGAGACAGTGATGTTGAGACAGCATGGCTGACAGGAATGAGATTGTGGAAATAGAAATTGTCATTTGGGAGACAGAGCTAAACTGAGAATCCTGCCTTCACAGACTGAGGAAACTGGATAATTTCTACCCCCACTTGGAAGAATTTACATAAAGAAGTACAAATCAAGGACCAAGAACCTAAAGAAAGATTCAGGTAGTGTTAGATGTCCAAAGAGTAAGAAAGGTTGCACCTATATTTAAGAAGGAAAAATGGGATAAGGACAAAAAACCCTCTCTCTTACATCAGCAGCAGGTGAGACATTAGAATATGTATAGAAGAAAGTATTTGAAGACATGAAGGTAAATATAAAAAGGGATAAAACACAGTTTGTGAATCCAAGATAGATTGTGTCAGACTAACTTGATATCTTCTTTTATAATATAAACGACATTTTACCAAAATCCAGAAATGTGTTTCCTCCCTTTGTAAAATCAAAGCATTACATGAAAGCTTTTAATGATGCTTTACAAAACAATGAAAAAGGGAATTGCAAATCTAGCAAAGGAAAATCTGAAGCAGAATTTAGTAGCTAGTGTTACTAAGGGAAGTTTACAGCTAAATGGAGGATATGTTCAGAGTTCTTCAATTACAATTCTTGAAAACAACTGCATTTAGCTTTTCAATTAACAATCTTGACACAAAAAATAGCAAATCTTGCTGATGAGATTGCAAATAGTTGCTAATGACATACAGCTGGGAGGCACTGTCAATACAGAGAGAGACATAGATAATTTGGGTAGACCCAAAGACTGAAATAACAATCATGTTAGACACAAGGAATAGTGGGGACCAGAGAATGAAACTGGAATGTAGACCTGGAAGTGGGACTAGTGCTTGCAGCTTTGAGAAATTTATACACGTTTTAGAATTATCACCAGTGCTGCCGAAGACTATTCACTTTTTCAAAACACCTAGGCTAACACCTTTGGTAAATCCCATGTACAATTCTGCAACATTTTGTTGTCTTTCTTCTTTTCCTTTATCTTTCTGTTTGTCCTCTTGGTACACCAGTAAGCTACTGCTGCCTATTTCTGACATTCTGTGTGGAAGTGGAAGCTTAAAAAAATATGCCTGTATACATAAAAAAAAAACCAAACACTTCTCACTTAAAAAAATATCCTGTTGAACTGCATTCCATGGCAAATTTATTCTCAGTGCTCTGCTACTGAAAGATAGAGGCTTGAGCAGCTAACAGGCCCCAAAGTACAAGCTCTGTCCAGTCAGCTAGAGAGGATAAATAACTAGGATAATGCATATGGCTCATGATCATCTCTTCTTCAGAAGTATCAGAAAATCTGGTTTGTTTTTCACAACTAAATCCCATTACGTTCTTTAACTGACAGAAATGGCACTGTCATTATTCAGCTGGTTCTTCAGGGCAGAGTTCTGGAAGAGCTCAAGTTATTGGATCTGACTATGGTAGTGAGTCCTGACTCACCACATGACTAATTACAACATAGTATATATTATGCTTTCAGGAATTAGGCTGCTTCTACATGTCACATGCTTAAAGTAAAATATGTCTTACATGCTGTTACAAGTAATTATGAAATGTCTTGCATGTTTGCTACAGTATAGATGCCTGAAAAACCTGCTAATCAGGTACATCAATATTTGCATGCTTAGCTTCACAGTAAGACCATGTTGGTATGCATCATTAAACTGAAAGGGATTCTGTATCACAAAACCTAATTAGGTGAGACAATTGCTAGCACATTTAATTTGTGCTATTCTGCTCATTAATCAGCTCTCCTACACTAGCAGCTCTGCATCTATTGAAAAATGATGCATCAGCTATGCATGTGTTTGTAAGTATATTTATACTTCTATCTCCATAAAAACTATCACTCTGATATCCTACTTTCAGATAGTTCCATAAGCTCCCAGAATACATTTACAGTAAGGAATAAATTGAACTGTAAAATGCAATCAAATTATTATGCACTTCATGAGGTATTGACTGAGAAATTCAACTACTCTAGGAAATAGTTTATGAAGCAAAGCAACAGTAATTGCTCTGCTTCTCTGAGCAAAACTCTGCATGCTTTAGTCCTTTGTTTTTACCTTGGTGGGATTTCTTGTATGAAGAATATTTATTTGGTGTATTATTTCTTTTCATTCAGGAAGATTGGCAGATCCTTCCCATGTGACTTCCTGTGGCTATAAAGATGGAGACCTTCTATGCATATCTGTAAGAAGCTGGTGGTCTTGTAAGTATATACTATTATACTGCTCTTTAAAATATGATTAGTATCCTAGAAGGCAATTTAGAATCTTTCTTCCTGTTAGAGTTCTACATTACAAGATAATTTCAGTGCTACATAATTCTCTTTCAAAAACTTGCAGCAAAACACCTAAGTGTTGGTGAGCAAATATAAGTTAATTGACAGCTTATTTGAGGAAGGAAAAAAATACACATTTGTAGCCTTAAGAATGTTTACAGCATAAAAATAAGTGGCAAACACCATGACATATGTCTATATTTGTAGACATTAGAATAATTAGAAATTAGTTTTCAACTCATCCAGAGCAGGTTTGTTCATCTTAGACACTAGTACTTCAAACTAAAAGTGTGAGAATGTCAAGCAAGAATCATTGTGGTTCTTTCTTCTCCATCTGTATTACTCTTTTGCTGACTGCATACCCCAATAGGAAGGACACCATCATCAACAGGAAGCACAAGAGCCAGAAATTTCCCTCCCTTTCTGAAGTATACAGGAAGAATATGAAATGGCCAACAACCAGAGAAATAAAGCAATCAGTGGATTCACTCAGTGTATGACAAAGCAAAGAAAAGAGGGAACCAAGTAAGAAGCCAGGTCTTTAGCCCAATTCCAATTATACAATAATTGTTAAGAAACAGCATCATTACATACATGACCCTCTTTCTGTCCTGGTAGTGGTGGTGTCCCATGATCACTGGGAGCTCTGCTTGTAACAGAGAGTCAGGAAGCTCTTCCACCAACAGGAAACCCTCCATAGCACACTCACTGTAAGCAAAGCCGGCCTTTATACTGTTAACTTTAGAGGCAGAACACCTGGTGTTAATTTCCTAATTGGTTTTCACCCAAGGTTGACCAGGCCTTGAGAGAAAACCAAGACGGTCTTTCCTGCCTGGTTATGGACATCATCTGTATGTCAAACTTGATTCAGGACTAGGGATTTTGACCTCAGCACTTCAAATACAAATCTGACAGGACTTTTCTGCCTTCAGCTACACCTTGACAACTTCACTGTTGTCAGTAGGCTACAGAGAATGAAATAAAAGGAGACTGTGCCCATCAATATGCAAAAAACTTCACAACTGAAGAGAACCTACAGGAAGGCTAGAGGGACTTTTCACAAGAGTGTACAGAGACAGGACAAGGAGAAATGGGTTTAGACTGAAGGAGAGAAGGGTTAGACTGGATCTTAGGAAGAAGTTCTTCAGTACAAGGGTGGCGAGACTCTAGAATAGTTTGCCCAGAGAGGTTGTGGATGCCCCCTCCTGTAGGTGTTCAAGGCCAGGTTGGATGAGACGTTGAGCAACCTAGTCTAGTTAAGAGGTGTCCCTGCCCATGGCAGGGAGGCTGGATTAGATGATCTCTAGGGTCCCTCCAAATCTAAGCCATTCTATGATTCTATGATTATCTTCATAATATCTTCACTGACATTTATCCAGCAGGCTTTCAAGTACTTAGCTAAAGCTTAGTTTATACTTTGACCTGATGCACATGAGCTGTGAAGCAAATTCTGTTCACTTTAATATGGGCTTTGGAGTTCTGGTAGGTTAAAATTCTTGTAAAATTTTTTCATTATTCCAGTAAGTAGCAAGAAACTGAAGATAGTGACAGACAGAGAGAGAAGGGTAAAGACCTGAACTTCCAGTGTCAATTCCCGTGACGTTTTCTGTGCTTCCCTCAATATCTCTAAAAATACACATCCAGATAATTCAGTCTTCCCAAAAATCAAAACATCAAAAATTCATGGACACTTTTGATAATTTACGCCATTCATATGTTGCTCTGTTGAACTGGAGAGATCAAGTTAATACATGGTTTCTCTTAGCCTGAGAGACACATAGATTTCATTTGTAAAAATGTTTATCATAGGTGTACCAGGAGAATGGGTCTGTCCATTACACCTAAGCAAATGTACATCGCAGGTAAAAGTGTCATCTCAGTGTTAGTGGTATGAAATTTGGAACCATGTTCCCACTAGGTAGTACAGAGAAAAGGCCAACTGAAAACTCTACTGAAGGACCAGCTGTGAGCATTATATCATTCTTGGTAGATGTGGCACTCCTGCGAGACTTAAGGATAGATCCACTACCAGGATCATGGAAGAACTAGTACGGGGCAAGACAGGATACTGTAATCAGTTTTTTTACAAAGAGAGGAAAAACCAGTTATCCACTTCTAGATAAGAGCTTTGCAGAAAGGGAGAGGAAAATATCTGGAGTGCCACAAGTAACTCAAGGATGTCTATTTCTTGTTGCACAAGGAAGCCCAATGAACAACACTTGTAGCATCAGTAGAAAAAGCAAGAATACCACAATGCTCTCTGCCTCATGTGCATGAACACATGCAGCCTATTTCCTTCTAGCATTTTTTACAGCCAGCATCTATATGAAAGCAGACTCCTCAAACAACAACGCACACCTAGATTTCCAGAGTTCATCTTACAAGGCAATTTTTTTCAGAGCCCATGAAAAAATATAAACAACCGTTCAATTTTCTCATTTGGTTAACCAAAAATATTTTATTAATTTGCCTACAGAAATTGAATAACACATCCCAACCAGTCCAAACAGTCCACAAAAAAATGTTTTTATTTCCATTTTTCAAAAGTTAAGTGAACACATTATTTAAAAAAAAATCTTTCTTCCCTGATCTGAGTCAAAGTCCATATTTTTAGAGACTCATTTTTTTTCTGAAAATAGATCTCCAACTCTTTTAGAAAATTTATCTTCTATTTTTAAATAATGGAACCAACACAGTTAGGGGAAAAAAGACAAGACCAACCTATAGATCATAATCCCTACTTATAGTTGAAGGCAATAAAATGATGCAAATTAATTTAATTTTTTTAAGGATGTAAAAGGCCTTGTAAATCCTCCATTTTAAATATTCTTGTAATGGTTTGAAAACAAACCAGTGAGAGACTCCAAGTCAGAAATACAATTTAATGAGAAAAAAAAAAATAAAAGCAATAATACAAAGGAAAACCACAAACAGAGTCAGAATACAACCTGACACTCTGTAGTTAGGGTGGTGGTAGCAGTCCAGATGAAACAGTGGTCTCGTAGAAAAGATCTGGTAGCTCTTGTCCTCTGGAAATCCAGTGGGTAAGGCCCCCTGTGCTGTCCTGAACCCCAGTTTATATCCAGGTGGGAGCACTTGGCTCCTCCCCCTGGGTGGAGCATCTCACAATGGGTTGATATCAGTCTATGAGTCATGCAGTGGGTCCTTGATGGTCCATTAAACAGAAATAGCTCCTGGGGGGAGTTCTGTATGAGTCATGGGGCGAGGCATGGATGGGCCCATTAACAGGGAGGACTCCTCCTGCTGGGTGGGAAGGGGTTAACATCTCCCCTGACCTTGAACCTCTTTCCTTATCTGTTATAGCCTGGGGTGTGAGGTCTGTCCTGGGCAGCTGCTACCCATGATTTTCTTAACAGCCCATGAGCACTGACATAGAGAGTATAGAATACACAGTTTTGGTTCTACCCACATAAGGATAAACTGGTCCCAGCCCCTGTAACCATGACAATTCTTTCCCTTCCTATGGAAGGGAAAGCCTCACATTCTCTTTCCTGTAGCACATTTTCCCTCTGTCGCTCCTGTCTCTTACTCCCTCAGCTTCCCTGTTGTCCTTTCACAAGTTTCCCTTTTCAGCAGACCTGCTGGTGGGCTCAGCAAACAGCTCTGTCCCTTCCGTGCCACACGAGGGCTTTGCTGTAGAGGCCAATGGAGCTTTTGGCTGTGAGCCAGCAATTAAATGTATATATCTTCAAATTAACAAAGGCATATGCATAGACTACATTTAAAATATATATTTAGAGTAAATCCAAAGCTCACTGTGATATTCACCCCAACTGCAGTTTTCCATCTGTGTGAGTGGCTAGCATTAGATGCTCTGTGGGAAGGCATGCCAAGCAGTAACAAATAGCAAGGATCATTGCAGAGCCTTGTGCATGCAGGGGACCTTCCTGGAATAGAAACTACCATCTTCACTTTCTCAGTATTTGCATTATGCTTTTTGTTTACTTATCAACACTACACGGTTGCTTGATACCAATTTTGTTGCCTCCAGAGAGCATACAGACTCAGCCTTGATTTACCCTTTTACAGAAGGAATGTGCAAAACGTCTTTCAGACTGCATAGAAATGTCTCTTACTGTTCTGAGGATGTAAGCAGTTTTGGCTGGCCTTCGGGGAAGGCCTCTCTGGCATGAGTAGACATATAAAGCCAGGAATGAGCTTAAACCAGAAACTCACATTTAACAGACCTCTAGGTGTGAGACACTCACTGCTTAAGAACTTCAGCCCTTTTTTCTTAGAGTATTATACAGTATAATCCTTTCCTGCATTGTTTTCTGCCCTCTGAATCACCCAAGCAGGTACAATTATGTAATATATTGAAGCCCACTTGAAAGAATGTAAGCACTCTCTGATGTGAAATCCAGGCTTCAACACTTCTTCTGAAAACAGTGAACAAGAAGCAAGATCCAGCTTAGGAATGACACTCAGTGTGACACTGTCTTCTCATCACTTGAGTCTTTTCCTTTGCTCTTCTGACTGGCCATAGATTTCCTCCTGAATTTCCAGCCAGGCCACATACAGGAGGTGGAACAATGGTTTCCCTTGAGTAGGATTTGGTAGGTGGTCAGGTTTCAATGACTGTGGTCCTTACTGCTGGGACTGTGTACAAAATACCTAGGCTGTCTGTGCCCCTGAGAACAAGCGTGAGCATACAGCTTCTCAGCACAATGCCTCAGGCGTACACAGCCAAAAGGAAGAAGAGCTGGTCTTCAGGCTTTTCTTCACTGAAAGTTATTGAGCTTTATTTCTACAAAGAGGACACACTTAAGAGGAGAATCTAAAATCTTCCTTTCAAATAAGTAATATCAAATATCCCTAAGAGCACACCCTCTGAGATGTGATCTGGCACAGGGTTTCCTACATGTGGGATCTGACTGATCCAAATTATGGATCACACCAAACACCTAAAATAAACTAAACACACAAGATGAGATAATTTCCAAGCAGTTTGCAGTGACCAAAATCTTTTTTAAAGGGGAAAAAACTTATTTTCTATTATTATTATCATCGTCATCATCTGGGCAGGCTGAATTGATAGACTGAGGTCAACTGCATGCGGTTCACCGAGGCCAAGTGCCGGGTCCTGCACTTGGGTCACAACAGCCCCAGGCAACACTACAGGCTTGGGAAGGAGTGGCTGGAAAGCTGCCTGACAGAAAAGGACCTCGGGGTACTGGTGGACAGCTGGCTGAACATGGGCCAGCAGTGTGCCCAGGTGGCCAAGAAGGCCAATGGCATCCTGGCCTGTATCAAAAAGAGTGTGACCAGCAGGATTGGGGAAGTGCTTGTATACTGTTTTCAGTTTTAGGCACCACAGTATAAGAAGGACATTGAGGTGCTGGGGCAGGTCCAGAGAAGGGCAACAAAACTGGTGAAGGATCTGGGAACATGTCTTCTGAGGAGTGGCTGAGGGAACTGGGGTTGTTCAGTCTGGAGGAGAGGAGACTGAGAGGTGACCTCATTGCTCTTTTCAACTACCCGAAAGGAGGTTGTAGTGAGGTGAGTGTTGGTCTCTTCTCCCAGGTGAGAGAGGTGGTGAGACAAGAGGAAACGGACTCAAGTTGCCCCAGGGCAGGTTTAGATTGGATGGTCAGAAAAATTTCTTTACTGCAAGAGTGGTGAGGCATTGGACCAGGCTGCCCAGGGAGACAGTGAAGTCACCATCCCTGGAGATGTTAAAAAAATGTGTAGACATGGACCTTCAGGACCTGGCTTAGTGGTCATGGTAGTGTTAGGTGATGGTTGGACTTGATGATCTTAGAGGTCTTTTCCAACCTTAATGATTCTATGATTCTAAGAGCGTTTTTAATACAAACAATACTCATGGAGTATCTCTTAGTCTTTCTGTATTCAGTTTGCAACTAGTATTTGAGAGACTTTTGATGTCCTGTTTGTGACAACCTACAAAGATCTTTTTTCAGTTGTTTACCCTTCCCTGTGATGTATAACAAGCACACTGTCAGCTCATGCAAGGCTATTACATGACAATATATAAATGAATATTACAAACCATCTAAGAAAATACAGATGTCATCACTGGTGCATTTCAGTCCATATTTCCAACCACTGAACACGATTGTATCAGTGGCCATCTGAAATGGTTGCATGTGGTATGGGAGAGTGTTTGTTGTTCTGTGTGGGAATTTTTCATTTGCTTGTGGTTAACACCTCCTCCGTTTAAATCATCGTTACAGGTATGAACTACTACCTGGCTGTCATACCCTTTCTGGGGGCAGTGGAGGCTGGTCTCTTTGGGCAGCTGCAGTATGAGATAGAAATATTGACACCAGAGGCGCAAAGAGATGATTTCTGTTATAGTGTTGTTGACTGCCGGTCTCGCATTCCCAAGCTCATGGATGAATGGAAGGCCTATTTTGAAGTAAATAATTATACTTTTTTTTATGTATATTTATATATATGGTTTGTAGGAAATGATATCGGAATATTACCTTTAAAAACTATTTTTACTTTTTATTTCTAAGATGCAGAGAACTTGGTTTGCTTTCAGTAACAATTTGATATAAAAGTAACAAGCAGAAAAGATGAAAAGCATAGCATAAAGTGAGTGAGAGAAGGTCAGGATTTTTACAGGTTATGGATTTTTTACTTCCTTTAAGATAATTATTTTGGAGTGTGTCCCAACAGACTTGTTAACAGTTATATTTGTATTTTTCCCATACTGCTTATGTTAGCAATGCAAAATAAGCATTCAAGATAGAACATTACCCTTAAGAAAAGGCCTTGCATTTGTTTTATAGTGTTCATTTATTTTTTTTAACATCTAAAAACTGAAAATGCTAAAGCTTCATTCAGAAGGACACTTATTTATATGAGTAGATATTCTCTCCTCTGCATTCAGCTGTTCTCTAATCCCAAAGATTACAACATTTCTTCCTATATCAGTAACTATTTTTATAAATAAAATTCTGTATTCAACATTTTTGTTGGTAGTCAATTAATTGATACTGATCAGAAAATTTAAACCATAAGTCCTTCTTGGCAACTGTGTGCAAAAGCAGAGGTTTTAGGAGCAAGACTGGATTTGTTTTCTTAAGATTATTTTTCCTAAGCAGTATGTTTCAGAAGTTATTATAAAAGTTCTAATCATCAGCTAGCCATTATGATAACTGTTAAGGATAATTTTCTTAAAAGAAATTTCAAAAGAAATTTCCCTTAGCTTGCAAACTTACTATTTTGTAAGGTATGAGCATAAATCTAAAAAAAAAATAAAAAAAAATTAAAAAAAAATTGGATTTAAACTTTCTACCTCTTTCTCTGCCTTTTTTTTCTCCCTGTTGCAGTATCTGTTATCTACAGAACATGAAGCTGGGAGCCCTGCAACGTTCTCCTTCAAACTGGATGATGCGCTCCACCTCATGTGGAATGCACATGTCAGCTCCATTGCTTGTGCGCTGCCCAAGTTCCAGGACAGGTACAGGGATGACAGAGGTGGCCAAGGGGAACCTTCCCACCTGCATGCCCCCTCGGAAGGAAAGTAACCCAAAAAAGTCCACAAGAGCTTTCTTACATTGGGCCTCTTCTCTTTAGGCTCTTCCTTCATCTTTCTCAGAGCATGGGATGACCAGTGAGAGATGGCTGCCCAGGCTGTGATGGGTGGGCAGGCTGTGGGCTTAAAAGAAGACACTGATTCCTTTCTGGGAGCCAGGGCTTGAAGGAGGAGTACCTGTGATTAGTCTGGACCAAGGCAGGGATGTCAGGAGAAATTTGGTATAAATTACTGAAGGAGGCTTTAAATCACCATGGCACTGAGACCACTCAGGATTTTATACTGAATAAACCACATTTGGGATAAATGATTGACTAGAGTGTCCTGCAGGGGATTTCAATTATCTGTTACACTTTTATTTTTATCTCTTTCAGCTTAAAATATTTTTCTGACCCAGAAGCAAATTTTAGTGAAGACTGGGCTAATGGTGTTGATTTCATTGCGGCCACACACTTCTCTACAGATCTACTGACCACAAATACCTTCCAGGCTTCCCTGCCCCAGAGGATGCTTATTGAAGGGGATGTCCCCCCATCCATTAGTGACTTCAGTCCACAGCAAAACAGAGTCCTGCTTTCACTGAGAGCTCTTCACAGAGCAAATCAACTGACAGGTACGAGCCTGACCTACAGATGTCTGTAGTCCATAGATGTTTAACATCTTGTTCTCTCTTTCTATACCTTTCTCCATATGAACACAGTGATTTTTGATATAAAATGGTATAAACACTTCCTAAAGAGACTAAAACGGTACAGCTAAAAAGATAACCAGAAGTAAAGAACACACCAGAGAGCAAATGCAGCGATGGGATATCACTGACTCTATGCAGTAAGGATTTCATGTGAGACAAATACATTGTTAGCTGGAGCAGATGATCTTACTTTTATTTTCCTCCAGTTTTCACAGGTAATTTAAACCCACAGATTCTAGTTTGTGTTTCACCGGTTAAATCTGAAACAATTAATGCTGTAAATAAAGTTTTAGCTCAGTTGAAGTAATTAAAAAAATGAGCAAATGATCATGAACAACGGTTTGTGTGTCCACAAGTGTCCTGGTTTTGGTTTTGTCTCAGTCTTTAGCTTAACAGAGAATATCATTTGTCCCAGCAGTACTGTATCCTTAGACAATGCTGCCTTCATCACGTTCACTAAAATAAGTTGTGCATCACCATCCAGCGGTGAGACACGAAATTACACTCTTCTGAAGCTTCAGTTCATATGTACGTATGGCTGGATATTTTTGTTTGTCCTCTATGAAGAAAGTTATTTTGAATCTTTAAAAGAAAATACGATATAAAAAATGCACTGAAAAACTAGTATCCAGACATATGGCATTTGTTTTGTGATCCTCTTCTTCTGTTCATACATTCCAGTGAAAATTCTCTCACTTCTTGCATTTGTAGCTGAAAAAAAGACATGTAATGAAGGTATTCAGTGTTTCAAAAGAGCATCCTCACATCACAGAGTGCTTCCCTCACACCTTCCACATAGCATTATTCCTCAAAGTCCAAATAAGGTTCTTAACAGCTCTGTCCCATGCCTGGTAGTCTATGACACAGCTCAGGGTTTCTTGACCCCTCCAGGAGGGGAGGGAGGCACAATAAGGAAAAGCATGACCAGTAGCACAGCAAGCAAGGACCAGAGAGAGCACTGCCAGGGTGGCAGAGAAGCTGAGGGCAGTACTGCAGGGAGAGAAGAAAAAAAAGCATGGATGTTAAACACGGTAGAGAGAAGGAAAGAGAGGGATGAAAAAGTTTCAGGCCGAGCCCTCTTAGAACTAAAACTAGCATAGGAAGTAACTTCTTCAAATGTATCAGTAGTAAAAGGACCAATAGGGGAAGTGTGGGCCCGCTGCCGAATGAGGTGGCAGCCCTGATCACTGAGGATGCAGAGGAGGCAGAGCTGCTGAATGCCTTCTTCACTTCAGTCTTTAATCCTGAGGCCAGCCCTTGTGAACTCCAGACCCTAGGTGCGAGAGAGAAAGCCTGGAGGAAGGAAGACTCTCTGCTAGTCAATGGAGGCTGGGTTAGTGGTCAGTTAAGGAAACTGAATACGCGTAAGTCCATGGGCCCTGATGAGATGCACCCAAGAGTATTGAGAGAACTGGCTGATGTTGTCACTCTACCACTCTCTATCATTTTCACTAGATGATGGCAAATGGGAGAGGTGCCTGAGGACTGAAGGAAAGCCAATGTCTCTCCAGTCTTCAAAAAGGGCAAGAAGGAAGATCTAGGCAACTACAGACCAGTTAGCCTCACCTCCATCCAAGGAAAAATGATGGAGCGGCTCATTCTGTGTGTCATCTCTAAGCACATGGATGAGAAGAAGGTTATCAGGACTAGTCAGCATGGATTTACCAAGGGGAAATCATGCTTGACTACTCTGATAGCATTCTACAGTGTGGTGACTGAATGGGTAGGGATGCAGGGAGACCGGCTGATGTTGTCTACCTTGACCTTAGCA
>NW_008624915.1:6040-13556 GCF_000691845.1 Merops nubicus | reverse complement strand
AAAGTGGTTTAAACCACCACAGCAAGGTAGTTCTTCCATTATCCTACAGATATTTAAATGTATCGACATGCCACCTTATTTACAATCAGTGCAAGTAAAACTTACATTATTTTTTCAAGCTAACAGCTAGACTTTTAAATCGTGTTTAACTCTGCCCACATCCAAGCTGTTGGACATTCAAAGTATTAATTGCTTTTCTGATTTAGCATCGGAGTAATATCAACTGTGTACTGTAAGTGTGTTTTCAGAGTGAACATTTGTGCCAGAGGTTTGTTATTAATTAGAAATAACTTTCCAGATCAGTCCAACTTGTCCTGCAAGCCAGAACAATTTTTTTATTAAGCCATGCACTGCATGACACAGATACTATAATGTAAACTGAAGAAATTATATTGCAAAAGTGCATAAACAGTTGTGGAGGTAGAATAGTAGTATTAAGAAAAATAGTAGTTGCATGCAATCAATTATTGTGTATGTAATGACAATCCTAAGGAAAAAAAAAAAAAATTCCTCCTCTAGTATTGCTGTGATATTGGTACCATTACTAAAGAAGCTGATAAAAGTTCCCTCTAGGAAGCACTGGCAGAACTAAAGTAGAGCCATTTTGTGGGTGCAAATACATTGTAACCCAGTGGTCATGGGGTGCAGGGTGACACATTCAAACAAGTGTCTCAGTGATGAAAAACTCTCAGTAAAAACAAAATAACTAAAATCTTCAGGCAAATTATGGAGAACTGTAGCTCTCCTCTCTGTCTCTTAAGGATGTATACCATTGTTTGAGGAAGAAATAGGATTGTTCGAGGAGGAATGGGAATTAGAGACTTCTCAAATAAAAAAAAATACTCAGCAATTTAATTTAACGAGAAATTGACTCTTGGTGAAATGTGTTGCCTTTGCGTGGCACAAGCAGGAACAAAGGAGCCTATTCAGAATAAACTTGAACTTGGGCAGGAGGGGAGAGAAGTGGGGAAGGGAGACAGGTTTACTGATGCCTCCTAGAGAAAAAGCAATACACAGGTAAGGCAAATACTTCCTAGCAGTGATACTGAGACTGACACGCACGTGAGGGGAAGAAAAGGCAAAACAGGAGAGAGGTGAGAAGTGTCACAACAGGTACCCGACACGGAAACTGCAGCATGAAGGCTAGTATTTTACCACTTGGTGTCACTGTAGCATTTCATCGTTGTAATTACTTGCCCATATCTAGCTGCTGCTTCTGCTGAATTTAATTTCTCTTCTTTTTGTGGTCGTTGCTGGCATTTTTTATCAAAGATGAAAGGCATTGGTCAAACTGGTAGCTGTTAATAGCCCTCAGATCCAACAGCGAATGTTGTTGAGCATTAATCCAACAGCATAAAGCCCTGGGCACCAAATTGCAATAAGCTGATTCAGGGACAGACAGAAATTGCACAGTTAAAGGTCTGGAAATATCTCAAATATGTAATGCAGTTATTGGTGGACTCAATCAAATTCACAATACTCTTCCCCTGAAATCTACAGTCTTTTCAGTCTTTCTAAAATAGGTATCTCCTGACACTGATACTTGGTACACCTTTTTCTCTCAGTGACGTGGACAGCATTTCACACAAACCCAGTTTTATTTGAAAACTATTAAGCCAGTAAACATGTTTGGGCAGTGATTGTTTCTGTGCTATGTACAGTGCATGGAATGTCAGTCAGGGCTTCTGTCTTTCCATATCATAGAATCACAGAACGTTTGGGTTGGAAGGGACCTCCAAAAAGTCATCTAGTCCAACTCCCCTGCTATAAGCAGGGACATCTTCAATTAGGTCCAGCTGCTCAGAGCCTCATCAAGCCTGACCTTGAATGTCCCCAGGGATGGGGCCTCCACCACCTCTCTGGGCAACCTATTCCAGGGATCTATCACCCTCATATTAAAGAACTTTTTCCTAATGTCTAGCCTAAATCTACCCTTTTCTAACCTAAAGCCATTACCGCGCGGCCTGTCACTACAACCCCTTGTGAACAGCCCCTCCCCTGCTTTCTTGTAGGTCCCTCTCAGGTCCCTCAGGAGCCTCCTCTTCTCCAGGCTGAACAACCCCAACTCCCTCAGCCTGTCCTCACAGGAGAGCTGCTCCAGCCCTTTGATCATTTTTGTGGCTCTCCTCTGAACACATTCCAACAGCTCCACATCCTTCTTGTGCTGGGGGCTCCAGAGCTGGACACAGGACTCCAGGTGAGGTCTCACCAGGGCAGAGCAGAGGGACAGCATCACCTCTCTCCATCTGCTGGCCACACTTCTTTTGATGCAGCCCAGGATTTGATTGGCCTTCTGGGCTGCTGCTGTGCCTTGGTGTCTCATATCCAGCTTCTCATCTACTAGTACCCCCCCAGCCACGGTATGAGGAAAATGCCCTAAATTTTCTATGAACTGAAGAAAGAAACAAAGGAAAAGAAAAAATTACACTTTAAGCTGAGAGTATCCTAAAACTAAGGCTAGCAGACGAGGATATGCTGTAGCAATGATAGAGCACATGCATTCACTTGATGGCTATATGTAGCCAGTTGCAAAATTTCTTACCCAAACGATATAGACATATGTTTTAAAATTATTTTTATTAGATCTGCTCTCTGCTCCTTTTCCTATTAACTTTTTTTGTCTGTTGTGGCAAGTTGACCTTGGCTGGCTGCCAAGTGCTCACCAAGCCAATCTCTCACTACTCCTCCTCAGGAAGGCAGAGAGAGAAAATACAATTAAAACTTCATAGGTCAAGATAAGAATAGGACCTTACTCACCAGCTACTGGCAAGGACAAAATAGACTCAGCTTGGGGAAGATCAGTTTAATTTGTTGCCAGCTAATAACAGGGGAGGATAAAACACCAGCCCCTTCTTCCCAGGCTTAACTACACTGCTGATGCTTCTACATCCTCCTGATAAGGGACACAGAGGAATGGGGATTTCAGTCTGTTCAAAACACTGTCTTTGCCACACCATCCCTCCCATGCTGTTCCCCTGCATGTCCCAAGTCTCTCCCATGGGAGACATTCCTTCACTAACTTCTACAACGTGGGTCCTTCACACACTCTGTAGTTCTACAAGAACTGCTCCAGCCTGAATCCTCTCTACAAGTCCTCCACCTGCTGCACTAAAAGACTCCTCCAGCACAGGTCCCTCACAAGCCAAACTTTTGCCTTGAGCTTGCTTCTGCGTGGGCTTTCTATAGGGGTTGCAACTTCTTTCAGGGCACATCCACCTGTGCAGCATGGGATCCTCTATTGGCTGCAGGGGTACAGCCTGCTTTAGTACGGTCTCCTCAATGGGCTTCATGGGAATTTCTGCTCTGTTGCCTCCAGCACCTCCTTCCCCTTCTTCTTCACGGACCTTCATGTCTGCAGGGCTTTTCTTATCACATTTTTCTCACTCCTCTCTCTCACAGCTGCTGTGCAGCATTTTTTATCCTTTCTTAAACATGCTGTCTCAGAGCTGTCACCAGTATCACTGATGGGCCCAGCTTTGGCCAGTAGTGGGTCCATTTCAGAGCTCTCTCAAATCAGCTGTGTCAGACACAGGGTCATCCCTTGGTATCTATTCACAGAAACCAGCCCTGAAGCCTCTCTGCCACCAAAACTCTGCCAGTAATCTGCTCTGTCTATTTGACCCCAATCATCTGGTGAGCATGCAAATTTTTGTACTTCACCCTCAGTCATCTCAACGTAAAATGTAGAAACGAGGGCTGCAGTTAAAATTGATATTATATATATTACGTGAGGCAAATTTCCTAACACACAATTTCCTTGTTTTCAGTTTTGGCTTTAAACTTTGGCAGACTTTGTTATTTCTTCACTTGGTCATTGGATAACTGAATAAGAAAAGCAAAGCTCTGCTGTGTCATATGTGTCTGTATGCTCAGCCAACCAGAGCCTGCATGCAGAGTGACTCCAGTACCTGTGTGATGGGGAGCTCAGCCTGCTGATGTGAACTGCCATAAAGGTGGCCTGGTTAGAAAGGGAAAACTACCAAAGAGAAGAAAATATCTGCTGAAAAATACTGTCAGGGAAATTGCATGCCATCCTGAGAGCTGTGAGCCTGAGGACAAGAAGCATCCATGAAAAGTGCCACTGGCCTTCCTGAAGCATAGACAGAAACTGGAGACATCCTGAGATACCATTGATAAGTGCAAGATCAAGACATCGTAGCAGTAAGTTTTCATCTGCAAAAGTCTCAGTGTTGGCAGAGATTGTGTGTCCTGGCTCGGCTGGGCCAGGGTTGGTTTTCCCCTGGAGCCACTCAGGAGCTGCAGCTGGACAAGCAGCCGGTCTAGGAAAATTAAACGGGTCTGAAAAAAACAAAAAACCAAAAACAAACAAACAAAAAAAAAACCAAACCAAAACAAAAACAAACAAAAAAAAATCATCACCTATTGGCTATTGCAGCTGAAAATACATATTAACAATATCTATGTGTGGTGTCCTACACCCTCTTATGTCTCTGTGATACGAAAATGACTTAATTTTTATCCAAAATGGAGCTTCTCTCTCTGAGAACCTGCTGTGCTGCGTGTCCTTTTCCTTTCCAGGCTGAATGCTCCACACAAACTTTCACTGAGATCTTGGACTCCTACTAGGGATGCTCAGCTGACTCCAGACCAAAGGGCCTCTGTGTTGTGGAACATTTTTGAAGTGAGAGACTGCCTTCTGTCTATTATTTTGTGGTCCCCCTCTTGGATCACTGCTGGGATCAGGTCAGTTTGTTCTTCTGCCTTTGGGATAGCTGAGTTCCTCTCTGAGATCAGTTTGTCCTCCCCTCCAGGGTGGTTTGGCCCCTTCTGAAGTCTGTCTGACACACTTGATACTAGTAACATATATCTAAATAAGTAAACTATCATACCTGCTGCTAGATCGTAGACAAGTCTGCTTCATTAATGATAGGTTTGTAGTAACCTATAATAATGTATCCTTACTCCATTGTTGCTGTAATATTGATTGTCACTGTGTCATTGATTGCTACTATATTATTTATGCTGACAGTAACTTGCATTCACTTTATTAATCATAAGTATGCTTGCTACTGGTGACTTATGGAATTTGTGGTAATCTGTAAAAACGCAGAGAAATTCAGGAGATAAAGCCTCTGTCCCCCTGTGTATTATGGAACCCTGTGGAACCCAGGGTCACAATTTCCATTTAGGTCATGACACATGTATGATGCTAAACAACACCTACTCCCCACCACTGATTTTTTTTCACATCCAAGTAACCAGCACCTTGTGAAGGTTTCTTCCAAAGGAAGAAATCCTTCTATACTGACTACAGACACTAAGGAGCTCAGAGCAGAGCAAAAGCTCCAGCACTTAGAGAGCCTGTGGCAGCAGCAAGTGTCTTTTGCTGACTGCATACCCCAATAGGAAGGATACTACCATAAGTAAGCAGCACACAGGCCAGATCTTTCCCTGTGATTCTAAATTATACACGGAGAACATAAGGTGGCTAACCACCAGAGGAACAAAGAGTTTGATGCACTCACTCACAGTGTAGGATGAAGTGAAGATAGGAGCAAACCAACTTGGAAACCAAGTGACCAGTTCAATTCCAATCATTTAGCTAAAGAGATGTATCCTTATTTTAACAATGTCAGATAAAGAAAAAGGATTAAGATTAGAAACCACGTCAGACATACCTGACTCCACAGACTAGGAGCAGAGTTTATGGAACAGAGTGTGCAGCTGCAATCCTGCAGAGTTACTGTGGTGGTGAGGTTTCTCTATGAGGAAAAGCAAGTTTGGTTAAGCTCCTGAATTTTTAACCCTCAGCTGAAAATCACTTATTTATGGTACCAAAAATGCTGGATTGAGTCTGGGGACTTCCTTCTTCACTGACTGCTTTTCAAGACAGATTTTTAATCATGTACAGTTTCGGTGCTTTCCCTTAAGACAGGTGATGCCCACTGGTTCTCTACTGTGTGACAAACATGAGCTTGTTTGTTTGTAGGTAACGCATACCTCCCACGGTGGAGTGGAACCTTGCATTTCTGCCTCTCATGATCAAGCTTCTCCAGTGACTTCTAGCAGGTTGACAGATTTCTGTGAACTTCTGAGATTAAAAACCTGGCCAGTATGATCTTCTGTGCATCTAGACTCCAAGTTCTCAATGACAAAAAAAATACCCTACACTTTCTTCTGTCTCTTTTAAAGCATTTTGGATTGCTTGGGTCCTCTGGGTGCTGTAAAGGATAGTAACTGCAGAACAGGGAGGAAGACTATGAGATGAGTGTCTGACTCTCTTATTCGAGCATATGTTGCTTTCACTGTGTTAGGCTTCTTGAATCACTATAGACCAGAAGTACATGACAGTTGAGGCTCATGGAAGTGCATTTTCTAGAAGCATCTGACCTGGAAACAGACAGGAATATTTTTTTAATAGTATTTCTTCTTCCAAAAACAGTGGTGCTGATAATGTTGATGGAATCTGCAGGGGACTGCTTAGGTCTCTTGCCTTGTGGTAAATTTTCGTGACAGAGCAGTAAACTGCAATATAGATTGTCTCTAGGTAGATGTAGGAATCCATATTCATCATCCAACTTGAAAATACCTGTGCTTTATTCAGGTCACTGTCTTTTTCTTCTCACATGCTGTCTTGAAGCTAAAAAGCTAGCAAAATTGATGAAAGATGTGATTGATATCTGCTGTACTAATGAAAAGACATTTAAAGATACTTGTGAAATCTGGCCAGCTTTGGGTGGGAACTGATAAGATCAGCACCGTGGGCCCCCACCTTCCACATTAACTTGGATGTGGGGCAAGAAGCCACCTCTATAAGAGCTGACTCTGCTTGTAGTGGGGTTAGGAGGCTTATTTACGCAGTGTGTGTGCCCTGAGTGAGCATTTTGGTTATTGGAAAGGCTCCACAGTTCTTCACAGCAAGTGGAGGCCCCAGGATGGCAGGACTGGAATGTGAAGCTGTCTCTGAGTCCCTGCTACATAACTGGGCTCATGGCCTGGCTGCTACTATTGCCCATGGCTAGCTCCCTTCTTCACATCCACTGCTTTTTTTTGGCAGCATATCAGCAATTTTGAGCTGCTTTGGAAGGGATTGGCACTGAAGCACAGCTCCTCCTGGTGCTGCAATTACCAGTACTAGGCTGGATGTTGAGGGATAAATTCCCTTCCACTCATCATGCCACTGATGCTATATGGAGTAAATGGCTTGCTTTAATCACACAGAGACCTCAAGCAGGGCATCCCAATTGCCCAGGAATCTTAGAAGCAATCATGGATTGGCCAGAAAGTAAAGACTTTGGAATGCCACCAGAAGTGACAGTGACACGTGCTGAGGAAGCCTCACCATATAATCAATTATCAGATCATGACAAGTAATATGCTCTGTTTACTGATGGATCTTGCCGTTCTCCAGGAACTCACCAGAAGTGGAAAGCTGCTGTGTGGAGTCCCACATGATGGGTCACAGAAGTGGCTGTAGGAGCGGGTGCGTCCCCACCATCCGCCGAGGTACACGCCATCCAACTGGCCCTAGCCATTGCTGGGCGAGTGAGGCGGC
>NW_008624915.1:4353-5970 GCF_000691845.1 Merops nubicus | reverse complement strand
AGAGGTAAACCTATCTTGGCAGCCACGCTGTGGGAAGACTCCATGGGTGGAATACTCCATTTAAAGCTGTATATTAATTGTATAATAATAACAGTGTTCCATAAGTGTCTTTCAGGAGAACACCATAATGATGACAAGAGCTAGCTTCGCCAAGTGTCATCCAGTAACATCCTGAGATGAATCTGCAACCTGCGGGTGCAAACCATGATGAACTCCATAACATCTTTCCTGTCCTGACTGACTGCTATGATAGATTGAGATCTGCAACCATGAATTTAATGAACTTTTCCATAGACAGCAACCACAACATAGTGATGGGTATGACATAAATGGTATGGAATAAGGGGTGGAATGTCCTGGTTTGGGGTAGAACGGAACTAATACTGTTGAGTAATTTGAATCTTCAGCTAGAGCTCTTCTAACTAGCTGTACTTTCTGAAGTTAACAGCATAGTTTTGCAGACAGTGTCTGCCTCTAGCAGTGATAGCGCTCCGTGTTTAGAGTTACCACCAAGGAGTGGTGTGCAGACCAGAGTCACTGCTGTGTACCAAACTGAGGGGGGGCAGAAAGTAAAGGCCACATGTGCAGGGAGGAGCGGACAGGACAGGTGACCCTAAACTGATCAGTGGGGAATTCCATCCCATATCCTCACATTCAGTATAAAGCTGTCTTACTTTTCTAATCAATAAGTCTCTCTCCTTTATTCCTTTTCTCTTCCCCTCTCAGGAAGTTAACAGCGTGTCTGCTACAGGTCTGGGGGCACCCCTGACCCTAAATTGTGACAGGCAAGAAGAAAACTTCCTATGCTGTTATGGCTTCAGATTATTATCTACTACTGATTTTTCAAGTAGGCAGCAACAGTCACATGAAGAATTTCAAGGGCAATTAAGAAAGACTTCAGGGCTGAAGAGCACAAGTAGTGTTCTCCTCTGTCCCTCCAGTTGCAGGGAATAATAAGGGAAGAAACAAGAAGAACCATCAGATCAGCACTTGGCTCCAGGGCTGGTATTACCAGCAAGACTTCATGTTTTTTGATCATAGGTCAGTTTATACGACACCAGGCCTGCTGGCAGCAGACAAGGTACACCTGCCTCAAAGTAGAGAAAGGATTTTTGCAAAAGAGTTGGCAGGGCTCATCAAAAGAGCCTTAAATTAGATTTGAAGTGAGGAAGGGATAAAACCAGGGTTGCTGGAGATAACCATAAGAGTGGCATACCAATGTTTGAAGAATGCTGTGCTAGTAAGATCCTTTGGTCCTTATCATCTCACATCTAGGGACTGATGCTTCTTAAAGATTCCTGACATAGAGAGTAGGTTAGGATGCACACTCTTCTGTGAGGTTATTTTGACTCTCCACCCTGCTGGAAGGCATCTCCTTACCAAGCAGCAGTACATGTCAAGACTTATAGTCGGGCTCTGGAGCTTGGTTTCACAAATATCCTATTTGTGCTTCACGGAAGCATTGTTCTGGGATGCCTGCAAAGATGTGGACCTGCACAAAGATTTTACCACAAAGCCTGAAAGAAATAGTCTCAGGTAGAAATACAACCACTTCAAGATAAACGCTTTGTCTGTGTTTTAGTGTTCAAAGTGATTTTTCTTTCCTTTGTTCAGCAG
>NW_008624915.1:0-4322 GCF_000691845.1 Merops nubicus | reverse complement strand
TGCCCTCCCCTTCTTTCTCCCTTTAGTTCTTTTTTTTTTTTTTTTTTTTTAATTCACCATAACCTTGTTTTCATCTCATCTGCTTACTCTCTGGTTTTATTCTTATCTATTTATTTTTCTTGCTCTGTCTCACTACTTGAATGCCAACAGAGGACATTTCTCCTCAACCCTACCATCTGCTCTGTGCTTGTGCCAAGAATAGCATACAGATAGAGGCCTGTTGTGATACTGGTTATCTGTAGAAGTGTTTAAGGATTTCAGGGTAGAAATGTATCATCATGTGAAATCTGTTTCAAACTAGCTGGTTTTTATTAGCAGTGTGAGGTACAGAGGAACACAGGATATTCTGCTTCTTTGCAAATTTTTTCTTTAATACTTGTTGGTTTATCTTTCTGACCTGAATTTCATCCTATTTTTAAGTTCCAAATCTGAATTATCAGTGTCCACTGCTAAAAGAACAACTAGTTCAAGTCTTGCATTATGGCGATTTTTATGTCTTTACAGCTCCTGTACTGTTAGTACAAATTGTCCACACTTCTCTGTTGCTATTTTCGCTATATGAAGCTTGTTTTGTATTTAACTGGTAAATGCTTGAACTACTAAAATAATTAATCTGAATTACATGAGCTGTAATTTTTCCAGATTTTTTAATAACACTATTGTTCATAAGATGTTCCTTGTTCCAGTTCTGAACTGTGTTAATTTCAGAAAGCCATCCTGCTTAGAAAATTCAGAATTCATTTTTTTTGGTGGCACCTTACACGTTTTTTCCACTAGAACAAAGTGGTGCATTATTCAAAACCTACAGCTTGTAAACAAACAGAGAAACATGACAGCTCATCAGCTTAAAAAAGTTCGTGAACATAGTTCTCAGTTTCATTCTCTATGACCTGTAATTACCACAGGACCTGAACCAAGGAAAGTGTTAGAAACTACTCATAGTACTATTCATGCTTAACTTGAGTTATTTATGGTTTTGTTATGAAGATCAGGTCTTTTACTCACATGTATTTTCTTACAGTTCTCTGTCAGAACATGGAGTACACTACATTAGAAAATTCTGAAAAGCATTAAAAAAGAGAGATATTAATATTACCACCAATTTGGCTGTTATCTTCTCTGGACACTTTTCCTTTCATGCACGCACCCAAATCCAAAACAGCAATTGGCTTATATTTCCTCTTTGTGGATGCTATAGACTCATCTTACTTTTCCCATATAAACTAAAACCTGAAAAAGTGACAATCCCTTTGATTCGGAGAACCTAAGAAACTTAAATACCATGGAAATGAGAAATATGGGTATGCATGAACAACTTCATTTCTTTGCTCCCTGCTCCTTCATTAGTGCAAACTGCTGTGGACCATAACTGTCCAGGTTTCTGTCACTCTTCCGCATTTAGACCTGAAAACAGCTGTGTTTTGAGGCAAGTTTAGAGACTGTGCCACATATCTACAGTGAAGTTCCATTTTGAGGCAATCAAGAATCAGAAATCCCAAAAACTGTCCCATGAAATGCCTTTAGAAAATTGGGTATTTACTTCAGCTGTCTTCTCTATCTCATGCTGTTGATGGAAGTAACAAATATTTAACAAGGACTAGGCAAGTTAAAGGGAATACCACAAGGCTTTTCTCTCTCCCATAAGTGAATGGATATATTTCTGTCCTGATAATCATACTCTGGATGGCCCATAAGATCACATGAAGACATTAGCTTGCTTGACATTTAAATGTTCTTATTTTTCACTCAGACTTTTGAGGAAATTATGCTGTTTGGCTTGTAAAGCTGGCAGTGTAATGGGACAGCCCGTTTATCAAAGCTATTGTTGCTCCCATTACAAGGCCAGCTTCCAGCAATATTTTCTGTGAACACACATGAAACTCAAGAGATCCAAGACCTTCACATGAATAAAGATGCAAGTTTTTTTCTTTTTGCAGTCCTGGCACATGGTGTTCAGTACAGTAAGCCTTTTCCTCATGAGGCCACCACAAGAAGGAAAGCAAGAACAAATAACTATATGCACGAGAACCACCTTTCTTCTCAAGGAGCACCTTAAGAGAGATCAGGCCAGGCAAGCTGAATGCTAACTGCAGATGTGTTTTCCATTAAATGCTTTGCCTTATAACTTATCCCAAGAAATGATAAAAATGTAGTGGAAAAAAGCCTAACAAATACAGAAAATACAGCCATTAGGCCAAGTGGTGGGAGTCAGATAACTTCTTAAGGCAAATTTCTGAGGTGCAGTCATTAATAAGACTGGATATATGTCTTAGTGTCCTGGTTGTACCATGAGTCAGAAGGAGTTGCTTCCAAGGCTGTGCAATTTATACCATTAACCTGGAGAGCTTCCCTTGGTGAACTGCAAGCTTTCTAAAGCCAGACTACAGTTTTCATTTATGTATCATTACATACAGTGTGGTCAAAATACCTGAGGCACTCAAGGGCCCCTCACAGCAGCAGAAACCTAAACTTGAAGGGGTCGGGTGAACCATTTCCTTCCCCCAAAATGTGGTCATTCCTTCTCAGTGTCACTTGTGCAGATATAGTCAAGAGAAAGAGAAGTCTAAGTCTAGACTTTGTCTTTTCTCTTTGCATGCCACTCATTTTACTTTGCTTTATCTTCACTCATTTATTCATTTGTTTGTATGTATTGAAAAATCACCTTTTGCTGTTGTTTCCCATTACATACCAGCACTGCATGCACAATTTACCTCTGTAGGGTTTACCAAAAGCAGCCTACAAGGAGATATCAGTAGTGAGAATGGTTTAATTTAGATTACAAAAACTTCAATTCTGGATAGCTTTGACCAGACAGGCTGGTTTTGTTAGTGCATATACAATAAAGTAGATTTGAGTCTCAGTAGCTAGGATGAAGAAAAAACTTCTGTTTGGGCCTACATACTGCAGTTAGAATTCACCTCAGTTTCACAGTCAAATATATATATTCTTATTATTAGTAAAAGGAACGTTCCAGTATAAAGTGAGATGTGTAGATGCAATACCAGGAACTGGCTTTTTTTTCTTTTTTTTTTTCCAGTTAACTGGAACAGCATTTTTTGAAGAAAACACATTGCAGTGGAAAGGAAAGAATTAAACTGCAAATTTTTCAGTGTGTCTAATAGACAGTTTGGTGGCAGGTTATTGAGCACTCTGGGAATAAGTCCCAACCCCTGAACTTGGAGGTCAATTTTCTAATTAAATGTACTCTAATAATATAATGAAAACACAATTATCTCTAGTGAAAGCTTTGAAGTGTAATGGGAAGCTGGATATCAAAAGAAGATATACTCCCAGGAAAATCTGAAACAAATTCAAACGAACTCAACAGCCTGACAGGTCATTTGCTGAAAATGCCCAGAACTGTGGAGTATCTAGGAATATAGCCAATATTTTCCTAACCAAAAGATTACTGTTTCAATGCTAATGGTGTAAGAGCAATTAAATCAGAAGCACTGCAAGCCCAGAGGTGTTCAATTAGCAGCTAGGGAGTATACCATCCTGAATGTTACAGCTTAGTGTCATCTTCTAAATTAGGAGACAGGACTCAGTGACTTGGACAGTTTGAAATACTCATAACAGTGCAGCATCAGAAGTTCAAGTCAGTACTTAGTTATCAGCACCAAGCTACATAAACCATAACAAAAACCTCCACACTTTTCAAGTTCACTTATTTATTTTACAAATACTGGAATGCATTAGAAAAAAAATATTTTGGCAATTCTTAATTGGTTTTCTCCTGAACTTGTTTCATCTATCTGTGGCATGTCTGTATTATTGACAAAAGACTAAATCTTGGTGAGCATTTTTACAGGGCCTGTTTAATAAATTAATAATTCTCTATTTGCAAGTGCAAACATTAAATCTATGGTTTCATGTATTTTAAAGTTTAAAAAACTTTATTGCCTGTGTAACTCTTAGCGACCAGGCTCATTTTTTCCTTACTGCTCACATATCTTTATCAGCTAGCAATTAACATTTAGTAACTGCTTTACTGAGATCAGACACTTACTTGCAACAGTTCATTTCAAGTGCCAATGTATTTTCAGAATGTCTTTTTGTTTCACAGACTTTCTCGGTAAAACTCTTTATTATGCAGCCTCTTGGGCTATAGTCATTATCCAGCAAGTGACACTCCTATCTTTATCTGCTAACGAGTAGATTTCCCCATTATTCAAGGATGCACCATCAGTTTATGGACCATACGTTTCCATATTATGCAGGTTTTTAGACGAAGCTCCTGCAACAGAATCTAGGCAAGGAGCAGGCCACTGCTCACCACTTTAAAAGTTTTAACCAAAAAAAAAACACAAAAAAAAACCACC
>NW_008624914.1:8070-29287 GCF_000691845.1 Merops nubicus | reverse complement strand
TATAAAATATAAATATATATATATTTATAGATATAAATTATAAAATATAATTAAAAGTATTCTAGGCTTAAAAACACCTTGGAGTAGCAGAATTTCCAAGCTGTATCAGCTGATCCCAGGTGTGCTGCCCACTTTGAGCAGCCTCCTCTACTTCTCTAGTTTCCTTGCTCAGATTCTTGTCTGGCCCCAGTTTTGATGCCTTGCAGACCTAAACCACTGATGGCTGCTGCTGCTTCTGTAGCAGAAGGTGTATGAGGCTGTGCAGTAGGTCTGGATTTTTCTAAGACATGGCTCATGCCCTGTGACAAGCAGTCCAATTGTACAGCGTGTGAAAGTGGGTGGAAGAGCATGGGTCGAGTTCTGTAAAACCAGGGTTACGCGGACTGCTTAAAACTCTTTGCAAATAGTGTTCATATTCCTTAGCTTTAAGTGTGCATAGATCTGAAAGGGATTTATTTTTGCCCAAACAGTTAAACTGCACCCAAGCTGTTTTGGTTTTGAAGATGTATTTCCATAGATCTAAGTAAGTGAGGTTTCCTTAATCTGAATTCTGAATTTCTGTCTCTCTAATGTCTTTATTTTCATAATCTCAATTTCTCTTTTGTTTAATCTGTCTTCTGTTTAAATAGTGTAGTATGTCGCTCTTTGTAAATATTACCCATTCTCTTGTTTCTCATTGTCAGTGGCCTTTTACAGCCCCACACTTCATTTTAAATCAGCAAAATGTTTCAACTCATTTATTTCTAAGTGTACTCACAATTCATGCCCTTATTTTAGTGAGCCTATTTGGTTGACATTTAACCTGGTATTCTATAATTGCATTTTAATTTCCACAGACAAACCTTTTTTCATGTTATAGCTTAAAAGTGTAGAAGTATTATTTTAATTTTTTTTTCTACTCTGAAGTGACTCTTCCACACAGACGTGATGTCTTTTGTCTCCAGAACTTTTTTGAGGTCATAAGTTAATTCAGTAATTGTTGGTATATAGGGGTATCTAAGCATATACGTATTTTTGTTCCATTACACTTCAGCGTGTCTGTGGTGAATTTTATCTGATATTTGTGTTGTCCAGTTGCCTGGGTAATTGCAAGAACAAGGACCTCCATACTGTTGACTAATACCATTTTATATGGGCAGTACATTTTGTTACCTTGTTTTTTGTTCTTTCAGATGCTTCAGAAATGCACTTGAAAACACTGATCCTAGGCTGGGATTTGGGTGCTGCAACCCCCCCCCCTTTATAACTAAAGAGCTGGTTACTCTTATTTTCAGTTCTTAACTAGTATTTAAAGTGTGACAGGAACTTAGCTCTTATCCCCAAATTACCAAGCTCTCCTAGTAGCTTTTTCAAAAGTCCTTGAAAATCCAGACAATTTACATTTAGTGAAAAATAGCTAAAGTAAGTTTTTAAAGACCTCTTGTAGATTGGCAAGGCATGATTTATCATAATGAAAAATGTAGTCTTTTTTTACTTTTCTAGTTTGTGGGGCTACTGTTTCAGGCTAGCTGGTTTACACTTGCCAGTAGCTGATTTTTCTCAGTTCTGGAAATGCAGCTTAGTGCATAAAATTTCTCCCTCTCCTCCCTCTCCTCCCTCTCCTCCCTCTCCTCCCTCTCCTCCCTCTCCTCCCTCTCCTCCCTCTCCTCCCTCTCCTCCCTCTCCTCCCTCTCCTCCCTCTCCTCCCTCTCCTCCCTCTCCTCCCTCTCCCTTCCTTTTTATTATTTATTTATTTTATTTCTCCTCGCTCTCTCTGGGACTTCTGCCTCAACTGAGTTCTGTATAACCTTATGGCATGTGTCTCTCTTTGCTACTTTGAAATGAAAACTGAAGCAGAGGATTAATTTAACTTCTGTGCAATCTCTTTTTCTGCCCTCATTGACTTCTTTGCCTCAGAGTAGTCTGCAGCATAGTCTGCAGGACCCATTGGCTCTTCCAGACTTTCAGTTTCCCATGTGCCTAAGGAATTCTTTATTACTTGTCAGTATGTGTTTGCCTCCGTGTTCCTCAACCTTGCTCTTGGACCTCTTAATCTCCATTTTCCATCTCGCCTGCCAAAGTTGTTCTCTATTAGTTTCACTTGGGCTGGATCTCCATTTTATTTCTCTTAAGGATATTCTTTGATTTAATAAATTCTGAAGCTACCTTTGAAAATTCTTTTTTTTTTTTTTTTAATCTTTTTTTCTGATTGGCCACGAGTATCATCAGTGATTGCACTTATGCACAGATACTCTGAAAGGGTGCCAATTTCTTGTGTGCTTTATTAAAGGAATGCTTGCTGGGAACAGAGAGAAGTGACTCTCAAATACTGTGCATCTTGAAGCCTGGTCCTTTTAGGACTGGTAATGACCTCCCAATGGTATCCTCCACCATAATCATGTGGTAACTTTGGGGTGAAGATCAAAAGATTGTGGGAGAATTGTCTGTTTACACTCCATGGAAATGTATCCGAACTGTGGCAATTCTCTCTCTGGAACTTGGTCTAGAAACATAGCCCTTTCTAATCCCTGAATCTGTTTTTTTTTTCTCTTTTTTTTTTTGGGACTAACTCATCATAGCTTATCCTTTTCCAAGTGTCAAACCAGCTGCCACCATATGAATTGCTTACACTGAACAAGAAATAATATATAAAAGTTATTGCATTTTCACATTGGAAAATGGTAATCTTTTTGTCATTTGATCACCAAATATTTTACATGCATCATCTCTGGTCTGAATTTGAGGCTTGTGTTCTCTCATTGTCAAGACTGTAGCTCAGAATTTGTGGTTGGGAACACTCCTGTAGTGTACCTCCCTGTGAGGAAATGTTCACTGAAGGGAGCCTGAGAAGTCTTATTTGAGCTTCTGACTTCTTCCTCTTTCTTACTTGCTTATGCATACAAGGGTAGCTCAAGATGATATGTTTTCTCTTTTAGAAGAATCTCCTCTAAGCATTTCAGCTTAAGGCCTGATCTAAAGTCCACCAAAATAACTAAATATATATGTAAAAATGAATGTATGTATGTAGGCTCATTGTGTAAATTGTCATTAGACTTCTTATGTTACTGTTGGGGTTTGGTTTTTTTTGTTTTTTTTTTTTTTATCAACACTTGAGCAAACTGTGCTCCAGGAAGCTGTTTGTGATATCAGAAATGCAAACTGATTGCACTCATGTACATCTAACTTGATGCCCTGATGTTTTCAAACTGTGGTAAATGGACAACTATTTGAAAACAACTATGTTGTTGGAGTTGGAATAACCTGTGAAAAATACCTATTTTTCATTGCCTGACTATGTTCAATTAATCTGATGCTGATTTAGTCTCCCTGCATCTCACAGATAACTATGAGAAAATAATATTTTAAAAATTAACACTTATACATCTAAAATATCTTTCATTTAGCTCCTAGAATTGTTAATATTCTGAGCAAAATTGATTTCCCTCCCCCCAGTTGCTGTTATAGAAAATCAAGACTTAGCAAGTTGAGGTTACAGGTACTTTAAGACTATTAACTATTAAGTAATAAATACCCAAGCAAATGTTTGGTTTTGAATAGGAAGAATTTTTTGTTCCATCCTTCAATTTGGAGCCATCCTGCATGCTCGGTGGTGGTGAGGACAACAGGATTTGGGCATCCATTTATGTGCTTGCTCCTCAGCAGAAGGTCAGGAGCAACCGCTTCCCCAGTGTGCATCTGTGTGCACAGACGGAGTGAGGGAGATGGGGGATAGGAGTGTGTTATCACCAACTGATGTCACAGCAAACATTCTCAAAGCTTCTGTGCAGGTGTTGGTTTCTTTTTTTTTTTTTTTTTTTTTTTTTTTTTTTCCCCTCTTTTGATGCATGCCAGCATCTCTTTAGCAGAAGCAAATCAACTTACACAAACATATGTCAGGAAGGGAAGGCTAATTGATCAGGAAGACTGAAATGGGCTTTTGTATTTAACAGGATAATTTTTATTTTTTTGTGCTAGTGGAACAAGGTTTATAATAATGCTTACTAATCACAGTGGTCACTTAAGCACCTTTTTAAATTCATGTCTTTAGAGAAAAGCATCTCTAAAGGAATATATGGAGAGGAAAGAGGCAGTTATGAATCTCAGCTAGGTGGTGCATATATCTTCCTTAATTTTTAGCAAGCTTTTGTGTGCAAGTTAGGTGCATGGCCACTTTGTAAGCCCTGTCTCTCAGCATTTCCATATAAGCCTGTTAACTGGATTGGACTGGACTTAAGAAAGAGCTCGTCCCTATTCTTGATGAGCTCAGAGTGGCTTTTATGTAGGGTGCTGTGAATGGGCACAAGGGCTTAGGGCTCCTTGTTGTCATGTGAGTCACTAAGTGCATTACAGCTTTTGCTGTGATATATGCAGCATCAGCAGTAACAGAAGCCAACTGCGGTTGCAGCTAACCTCCTGCTTCTAATGATGCACTTGCCTACGATGCCTCTGAGTGGGGCAAATGAAGGGGTGAAAAGTAGCTTTTGTGTGAAGTAAATTATTCTTTAGGCAGAATGAGAAGAAACGTGCCCGGTTTTAATGGTGCTCCACTGTGCATAAGCTTTGGGAATTAAATAACTTTACCTTTCTTGATAGCGTACCCATGTTTCACATGCAGCTGCTGTTGCTGCTGGACTGAACTGCAGACTTAGGGGATTTGGTGGCGAAGGGAAGAGAGTAACTTAGTGTGTTGAGTCGAAGTCAGTGGAAGCATTTTTGTCACATGACAGGCAAAAACAAAGACTGCTGGGACTGGAGTGAACTTCAGCTTTGGATGGTGGCTTTATGGGATTTGATGGCTCTGTTAACTCAGCAGCATCATATTAGCACAGCAATACTGCCAGTGTACTCTGGTGTTCCTCACCCGGGCTCACAAAAGATTCATAACGTTGTCTTATGGTGTGCTTCTCCATACATGTGGATTTCAGGCTGCTGGCAGCTCTGCAAGGTCCTGGCACAGCCTGCCATCGATCCCATTTTCCTCCTTACCTGTTTGCATGGTGGAGCAGAATGCACGTGTAGAACTTGCAAGTCATGGTAGTGGAGGTCACAAGCAAAGTAAAAGTCAATATTGGACTGTTTGTTTGCAGCTGAGAGAGTTTTTCACAGAGAAATGAAACATGCTGTCCTTTGGAGTTAGCAAAATGCACACATAAAATTTGGAAACATGGTTGTAGGGTAGCAGGAGAAGGTCTGACAGCAGTTTCTGTAAGCTGCTGAGGATAGTGAATGTTCATCTGGTAAGCCAGTCACTCCAGGACAGCTGAGCTCTAGTTGTGGTTTGTATGGGTTGCTCATAACTTTGGTGCACGAGGACTAGCCTGGCTATTGGATGCTTTCACTCATGACACATTTTGGCCTGAGAATTTGTATCTCCAAGTGAGAGTTGAGCATAGTAGCTGGAATGTGTTTGACCCCATTTAATGCTGCTTCAGCATCTGTCCCTTTGGAGGCTGGGTTTTTTAGGCAGAGACCAATCACAGCATTTGGGTTTGACATTTGTCATTCCTGCAACATCTGGCATAACTGTCAAGACAGATGAAGATAGTGTCCAAAAAAGGGCCGAAGAGGATAACAAGGTGCTATAAACCTGAGGACAGAGAACTTCTGTGCTGTGTCATGACGAATCAAGGCAGGTCACGCTGAGAAGCTCCTGTCACCTAATATTCATTGTAAGAACAGGTGCCCTGTTGTGCTGTTATGCCTCTTCCCTCAGGCCAGACCTGGTCTGGCAGGTGGGTTTGGGATAAAGGGCTCGCACGCTGTGGGGAGCAGTAGATGCTACAGGCAGCGAATAAGAAATGCTGGCAGTGTGGTGGGGGGGGTATGGCAACACAGATGCCTAGGTGTCAGTGCAGAATCTTTTTTTCTCCTTGTGGCTTGGACAGGACTGTGAACATGAAGGAGGTGCTGTCAAATAAGACACATGGTTTCAAGGAAGTCCAGGGCAATAGAAATGAAATGGTGCAGACAGGGCAAAACATTTGCAGAGCTGTATGTGGGAAGGTTCCGTTTCACTTGCCTGCCGCCGTCTCAGTGTAGCTAATAGTATTTAATGCTCTGTTGTTTGTTTGGTTGCTTTTTCTTGTTTTTAAGCCATGTACTTGCCTCGTAAAGGAAAAAGGAATATTATGCATGTATGTAGTACCTTCCTGGAAACTGGGAAGAGCACAGGGCAGTTTGCTGTTGAGACACATAGATTTATTCCTGGCTGAATAAGCTGTTCCTGAGATGCTGTGGGCCAGTTCCTAAGCAGTTGTGTGATCAGGCTTCCATGGAAATGTAGTTTCCTGTGTGGTACTGTCAATTCAAAGGTTTTCAGGACCTCTTTCAAACCTGATCATGATCTGGGCCCATTTCTGTTTGTTATTCTCCATCCCCTTGACTATTCTAACTATTTCTTTTAATTTGCAGTGCCTGAGGCTTGAGGAGAAATCCCATTAGAAATCTACCTAGAGTCACTGGCCTCTTTACTGCATACAGAGTTCAGGCTTTCTCTTGCTTTCCATGGGTGAAAAAGAAGGAAAAAAGAAATGTATTGCATTCAGCAAATTGCAGTAAAAAGGCAAGAGATGAAATGAATATACCTTATGCTCCCTTGGATGTAAGCACAAGTGGGTGTAGTATCAGACTGCAAGGGAGATCAGAGGCAGAGCGCCTCCAATGATATTAGGCAGGTGAAGAGCTAGTTGGTCTGGCAGCAGAAAGATTGCAGACTATTTGAGGAGACTGGTGCTATGGTGCTTCTCAGAAGCCTGGGTGTTAAATAGCATGTCTCTCCCATTTTCCCAGTCACACGGCTGCATGAGATAAAAGCTTCACTGAGCTCCTAGACCTTGGACTGGTCTTGCAAAATCCAGCCAGCCGTTGTGAGAGGGGTTAATTCACACCATCACCACAGAAGACAAAATGGATTTTTGAAACAAATGTGGTGGTGGGGGGGTAAACCCATCGATCATGTGAATACTGCTTTACAGTAATTCACAACTGCAGCTTTTTTCTTAAGCAAGGGCTGGCTGAGTCCGATCAATCCCCTGGCTCTCACATAGGTTTCAGCAGGCAGTGGCTTGCTCCTTGTGGATTTGTATGTACATGAAAGCCCACTTTATATTAAGTCTGTGAAATAGTATTTTTTTTCCTCTCTCTAAACCCGTTAGCGCTAATTCAGTGTAATTATATTCATTGAATACAGTACTGACAGGCCCACTCCTCCCCCTTTCCTGTCAGGATATTGGCCTAAAAATCACCAGATGAAGAAAAATCCAAAACAGTGATGGAACTCTTTGTTCTGGCCTTCTACATAGGTTTTTATTATTTTAATGTAACCTGTTGGTCTGACTTTCAAGTAATTTCTTTAAAGCTGAAAACTAAAAAGACTTTTTTCTTCCTTTCAAAAATTACTGAAGAATTAGGCTTTAAGGAAAATGCATTACAGAAGGAAAAAGTGTTACAAAACTCATTACTGAGGATTGGAATTGTTATTATATATCAGAGGCTGCCGAGGACCTCTCTACCTTTTTGGAAATGGGGAAGGGTGCCAGGAAAAGGCAGGGAGCCTCTTTCCACCTGTTCCTTCCCATGTCTATGTTGGTGTCTTAGGCATAGGTGACATTTTCCCTGTTGTGTTTTCAGGACTGAAAATAAAGGTGCAGGTGGCTTAGAACAGCATGATTTAGTCCTTTCCAACTCCGTATGTATGATTGAGACTTAGATAGCAGGAAGAATCTGGTAAGCAGTGACTAAAAAGGATTTTAAGAGGTCATAGGAAGTAGGCATTGGCAAATGAGCTTTGAATGTAGTGCTGTGGAGAAATGTGTACACCCAATTCTTAGACATATGCCCAAGAGTACCAGACTATGGCAATGATGGTGATCACAGTGATACCGGAATAAGAGATTCTGTGTTGGTATCAACATTTTCAAAAGGTGAAAAAAAGGCAAGTAAAGGAAAAACTCTCCAACAGACTAATGGCTGGAGAAAGTTTGATCTGCTGCTTAAAGAGCTTAGTGTGCCTGACAGACTCAAGAAGAACAGATAACCATATTATAAATATCTTTTAGGGAAGAAAAATAACAAGTACCGAAGGCTTCTTACTGGGGAAAGCCATGATAAGAAAAATTCAATTACAAACTAATTTACTATTTTACAGTGTTGATGGTGGGAGGCAGGATGCTAATTTCATAAAAGCTTTCATAGAAGGCAGCAGATCCCTCATCTTATAAAATGTAAATTGCAAATGTGGAGTTGTGAATTCTAGAAGATTGGTACAAGGAACTAACTTGGGGCTTTTGCATAAGAACATACATTTTGTCTTGACAGAAGAGGTTTTCTTAGCTGTTTAGGGGTGAAATATGGGCAGGTAAGCAAAGCTGAAGTCTGTGTTTTAAAAGATAACAAATATGCCCTGCTTTAACAAGTAATGGAGTTATCTTTTTAACTGTAATACACAAATACTGTAATTCAGGTGCCAATTTACTTCCTACAAAGGCTTTAGCGTGTTGCAAGTCACCCTTCTTATGCTGCCTTTTATCATATCAAATTGTAACTCAGCTGTTGTAAACCTAGTAGAATAGAGGCAAACATGATGTGAAAGAGTGAACAGGGAAACATGCATTATAGAAACTAAAAGGGCTGTGCTGGGAGGGCATTTATCATCAAAGTATAGAGTTGCTTAGCCCTTCCTTTCTAAGTGCTTGTTGTGTGTGGTTGGTGTTTTTTATTTTCCTTTTTGTTTTTTTCTTTCTCTCTCAGCTGCTTACCTTGCCTTAGTAAAGTGGTAGCTAAGTGTGTGCTTTCCTTTCCAATCAAGAATGGTTTTCTTGATAGCAAACAGGCAGGCCACAGCCCTTATTCCTGAAACTCCGGCCCTTCAGCACAACAGGTCTCTGTCAAGCATTGTCTTACTCTTTAGGTCTTGCCTTTACAAAGCTCTTAGAAAAGTGAATCTGAAGGAAGAAAAACAGCCATTTGTGAGACAGGTAGATTGATTTATTTTATTTCACTCTAAGGAGATTTGTTTACATTAAAAAATTGACACAAAGGTATTGCCAGTTGAAAGAAGAGTATTCACACCATTGTGTACTATTTCTTACCCACTTTTAGTTAGGGGATGTTCAAAGTATGAAGGGATAAAGAGGACTTCTGGATTTCACAAGACTGAGGAAATGGCCATTGGAGAGGAGGAGGGTGTCAGCCTTATTGGCTTCCTTTGCTTGTGGGATTGAGGGACCATTATTTATGCTTTTCTAGTCATGTGGATAAGCTAGTTCTGTTTCCAGAATCAAGAGAAATGCTGATTTTCCTCTCATTGAGAAGTATGAAGGAGCTTCACAGCTTTGAACTCTAGTTCAATTTGAGCACTGGCTATAGTTATATTAAATTCCTGGCTTTATTTAAGAAGATTCTGAAAAATCAAAACCCAAATAGGATTTTTCTAAATGGGAAAAACTTGTTTGTTCCTCTCTCTGAGAATATGAAACTGTTCTATGAAGTACATTTCCTTAAATTAAGTTTTTATGTGTAATACAGCTTTTGTGGGGAGGACAGGGGGCAAAAAGCAGTTGTAAGCCTGTGATGTGAACAGTGGCTGTAGCCTACATCAGTTCTGCAGACCTTAGAGCAGCCTCTGTTCTCTTTCCTTTGCTTTGTTTTATACAAAGGCCATGCTTCCACAGTGACCATTAGGACCCATTACCTTTTATTTTATCTCTGTGATTAATGTTGCCTAATTTAATGATGATGTTGATGTAGTGGAACCATCTGGTGATTCAACTTCAAAAGGCTGAAGCACTAAGATGAAAATTTTGGATAGAATTTCCAGCACTAGGTGAATCTGGCTCCTGTGGACCAGAGGGATAGTCACTCTGGATTTCTGGAGCTTATGAGATATTTCTTCTCTAGCTTTATTGCTACAGGAAGTGTTTTCAACAAGCTTTGTTTAGGTGAGGGCATGTTAATTTAGAAATTTCTTCTGTGAGTAGTTGCCTAGATAGCAAACCTTCTAGCACAAGAAAGAACTTGTTTAAACAACACGAACAGTAAGTATTCCCAGAGCCAGATAACTGCAGATAAGCAGGCGTCTTGATGGGATTAGAAGGGCAGCAGCAGATACAACAAACAGAGGCATATACATTATGAGCTGTTCTGATTAGTGCATAATCCTTAAGCAGACTATTCAACTCTGCCTGGTTCTATTGGTGTCGCTTGGGACACTGTTTCTTGATTTGTATTGCTGACACAAGATTCATCCATGCTACCTGTTGAGTAACCGTGAGCTGCCAAAGCTGAGAATTCAAACCCTGGAGCACACTGAACTGGGGAACAGCAGCCAGGAAGGAGCTGGTGCTCCTGATGAACAGATGGTGACCCAGAAAGCTGTATGCTCAGCATTAAGTACTTAATGATATGCAGGTGTCCTTCATGGTTTGTAGCACTGAAGTTTGTAAGTTTACTATAGGAAGTTGGTTACTTTGAAGACCAAATGAGGCTTCCCACCTCTGTGGAGCCATTTGTGGCACAGTTTGCTGCTACCAAAATCTGTTTAACATAAACAGATGTGCAGCACAGAGCTGACCTGAACTTTCCTACAGTGGGAATTAAGCATTCATCGAACAGAGACATCTTCAATCAAGACAATTCAAAGCCTTAGAATGAGGCCACCAGAGAGAAGAACTATTTAAAGGGTAATGCCTCAATATCATATTATTGTTATCTGTTCTTCTTACTAACACAAGTTATTTAAGAATGGAGCTATGTGGTTGCTCTGCCTATGTGGAATAGCATCATGCTGTTAACTTCTGCCATGTCGTGAATAAATAGTCATTTTTTTATAACTAACAAAAACTTTCCAAAATGATCTCATTCTGTTTGCAAGTCAGCTTTTCAAGAGGCAAAGCTACAGGTCTGCAGGAGTAGGGAGAAAGGAAGAGGTCTGCAGGCCAGAGGAGAGGATGAGGCAAGGCACAAGGAACAACACTAGCACTATAAGGTTTCTAAGGCTCTTTCCTCCTCTGCTGTGTTGCTGTGCTCTCCCTTCTGTCCTCAGTCTGTGAGCCCATAGCATTACTTCTGGCTCTTACAATCATAGAGTTGCTCTGGTTGGAAGAGACCTTTAAGACCATCAAGTCCAAGTGTTAACCCAGCATTGTGAGATCACCACTAAACCAGGTCCCTGAGCACCACACCTACATATCTTTTAAGTAACCTCCAGGGATGGTGACTCAATCACTTCCCTGGGCAGCCTGTTCCAGTGCTTGATAACACTTTTGGTGAAGAGCTTTAGATTGGATATCGGGAGAAACTTCCCCTGGCACAACTTGAGGCCATTTCCTCTTGTCTTATTGTTATGTTACATGGGAGAGCAGACCAACCTCTGCCTCATACAGCCTCCTTTCAGGTAGTTGTAGAGAGTGATAATGTCTTCCCTCAGGCTCCTTTTCTCCAAGCTAAACAACCCCAGTTCCCTCAGCTGCTAGAAGACTTATTCTTTAAACCCTTCATCAGTGTTTTTTGCTCTTCATTTGACATGCTTCAGCACCTTGCTGTCCTTCTTGTAGTGAGGGGCCCAAAACTGAACTCAGTATTTGAGGTGCGGCCTCACCAGTGCTCAGTACAGAGGTACTATCGCTTCCTTACTCCTGCTGGTCACACTATTTCTGTTACAAGCCTGTGTGCTGTTGGCCTTTTTGGCTGCCTGGGAACACCACTGGCTCATTCAGCTGGCTGTTGACCAACATCCACAGGCCCTTTTCCACTGAGCAGCTTTCTAGCCACTCCTCCCCAAGCCTGTAGTGTTGCCTGGGGTTGTTGTGACCCAAGTGCAGGACCCGGCACTTGGCCTTGTTGAACCTTGTACCATTGGCCTCAGCTCATCAATCCAGCGTACAGATCCCTCTGTAGACCCTCCCTGCCTACAAGCAGATCAACACACCTGTCTGATTTGGTGTCATTTGCAAGCTTACTGAGGGTGGCCTCAATACCCTCTTCTGGATCATTTATTGATATTAAACGCAAGTAGCCCCAATGCTGAGCCCTGGGGAACACCGCTTCTGACCAGCCACCAACTAGATTTAGCTCCATTGGGCCTGGCCTTCCAGCCAGTATTTTACCCTGTAGAGCGTGCACCCATCTAAGCCATGAACAGACAGTTTATCTAGGAGAATGCTGTGGGAAACGATGTCAAAAGCTTTACTGAATTTCAGACAAACAACTTCCACAGGGCTTCCCTCATCAATTAAGTAAGGCCCCTTATCATAGAAGGAGAACAGATTCATCAGGCAGGACTTGTCTTTCATAAACCCATGTTGATGGGGCTAGATCACCTGGTTGTACTGTATGTGCCATATGATGGCACTCAAAATTATTTGCTCCATAACATTCCCCAGCACTGAGGTCAGACTGACAGGCTTGTAGTTCCCCAGATCCCTCTTCTTGGTCTTCTTGTAGATATTCTGTATCTTCAGAGCTGCCTCTCATAAATGACAAGGTGTAGAGAAATAGCAGTGATTCTGCATCTTGCCTTCAGTGCTGGCATCCTCCTGTAGCAAAACACACTTCACTAGCTTTAACAGGTGATGCCTGTGGTCTTAGTGAGCCTTTGGGTACTTGGAGGGACTGATTCCCAAACAGTGGGAAATGAGCAATGAGGTAAAAACCCCACCTCAGCAGTAGGCATTCAGTAGGTGAAAAGGAGCATTATGTGTGCTCTATTCCATTTTTGATAGACATGTGCTGATAACTGTGGAAGAGATACTTGGGAGCAGTGGAGAATACTAACTTTAGTTTACAAGTTTTTTTTTTTTTTTTAATACAAGTTGTCACTTCTGTCTCTTTTTTCAAAAGGCTTTGAGAGCATACTGCAGCCCTCTTATTGTGATTCACAGGCCATATATACTGTGTATACTGAAGTGAGTATTTCTTCTTGTGTGCCTGAACTTCTCTTCCTGGGGAATCTACAGGGTAGCTTAGGCTAGAGCTAAGAGTATGAGCCACCACAGAGGGTAATACAGATTATCAAAAACCTGAAGCTTAAGTCCGAGCTCTGAATCAGAGCCCCTGGCCAGCAGAGGTGCTAATGCCACTCCTGGGAAGCTTGGCTTGGCATATTGTTCACTGAATTTAACAATGAATAAAGTTTAATGATTCCTGCCTCTGGGATAATACCTTTTCACTAGAATACTGAAGAAAGAATTAAATTGTGGCAAAGGGATTGGGGGAATGAAAGAGAATCATGCCTGATTAGCTTTTGGAAGGAGGAAAAAGAATCTCATGGTTCAGAATGGTAATTGCTCTGCAAGGGGCAACTATCTCCTGGAGTTATCACTTAATCTCTAGGTAGGCTCTCTTCTGAGTTGTAGTTAATGGGTAAGCTTTGGACTGGTCTTCAGTGAAAAGCAGAACTACATTATAATTTCTCTGTCGGAATAAGGCAGGAAGGCAGTCTTAGGAAAGAATTTGCCTCTTGCTGAGAGCTGCCCTTTACAGCTTTCCTCCCATAGCCATCTCAAAGTACCTTGCTGGCTTCTGCCTTATTTTTGATGTGCTTGAGATGAATTCTGACTGGTTATTCTGCAAAGTCATCGATGATATAAATATCCTAGTATAATCTACAACATTTACCTAATACCTTGGCAAAAAAATCTGGGTTAAGGAAATCACTTGCTGCCACTTCTTGCTTTCCTTCTGTCCTGCTTATCTCTTTTTTTCAAGTGGTGCAAGCAAATAAGCTCTTTGGAGCTACTGCATCTCAGACTTCCCTTCTCTTCCTCTCCCTTTCTGTTACTGGCGTCAGCAAGCTCCCTCAGTTCTGTAGGACAGCATGCAGTAGCACATCTTCATGTGATGTTTGGATACAAATGGTGTCATTTAATTTCCTCCCCCCCCCCTCCTTTTACTGTGCATCCGTTTCAGACACCCTGGAAAAAAGGAACTCTTTGCCAATGCAGTTGTAGTGAGGTGAGAAATGGGGAAATTAAAGGAACATGTCAGAAAAATGGTGCTATGTCTGAGTGAGTAAGCTGTTGCCTGTTAAATGCATTTGCTCCCTAGTGCTAAAAATTACCTTGAGATTTGATTGATATCACATATAAAGACAAAGCAAGCTATGTCACAGTGAGATGATGGGGAGGAAAGGAAAGGCAAGTATACATATTTGGGGCAAACTACGTCTAAAGTAGGATATATGATGAAGGGTATTTCAATGCTACAAACACAGCTTTGTTTCTAATTATATTTTTTCCTTGCAATGAGTTGCCCATCATTTAGGCATTCACAGCAATTTCTTTTTAGGCATTCCTTCCTTCTTCCTTCCAATTTCCATCCTTTCCTGGTAATCTGACAGGAAATTCTGTGTGGGGAAGGGGCTGAGAAGACCCTTCCTCCCCATGTAACAGCATCTTTCTTGGCATAATCTGCAGTTTTTGCAAGTGGACTATGTTCCTTCACACCTCCTGTGCTTTTCTTTTTCAAATCACATAACTTCCTGCATGAGGTAACCTTTTCTATCTTGGTCTGTCTCTCTCCCTTGCCTGCTCTCCCTCTGGCTTGCTTTTCAGTCAGCATTGCTCTCTGGGTCTCTTGCTCGGTGATGAATGAGTTTCATTCATCTTTCTTTTGGGGGCTCTGTGAAAAGCTTTAGACTTTGCCTGCTCCCATTTTTTTTGCTTGGGTATTCATTTCCATGGCGATGGAGAACGGAGGGGGGCAGCAGAGTGGGTGGCAGTGGGGCCAGAGGTCAAGAGTGGCCACTTTCTGAATTAAAGCTTTGAATTCCGTTAAAGATGACATGTTGTAACCTGGAGTAACTCTCCAAGAACTTGGCTGTCAAAGTCATCAAAGCAAAGGGAGAGGGAGGCAGGAAAAAGAGATCAGAGGACGAAGAACCCAAAAGCTTGGAGTTGCTGTCAGGTTTACATCTAGTGACTTAATATAGGGTAGTTCATTTGTGTTGTCATACACTGTGCTTCGGTGGGGCTGTGCTCTGAAATCTGCATGCGGGTGGGGTGTGCGGGGAGGAGAGGATTCCACTCATCCTTTAATCAACAAATGTAATCTTCTGATTAAGTAAACAACCCTTTCCCTCTGTGAAATGGAAGTGGGGAATTGAGTATAGGTGAGAATAGGTAAGTATCCTGGCCACTCTGGGATTTCATTTGCTTATTTTTAAATTTCTTTCACAGAGGTGCCTGGTGGACTCAGCCAACAAAGATAAGGGATGTCTTCTTGGCATCATACAGGTAGTCACTGAGAGACAGTCTGTGTCCCAGAAGACAGTATATGAAGTAGAGCAAAGTGTATCAAGCTGTTTTCAAACATCCAAAATTTAGATGTTTTAAAAACATTACATATGGAATCTTGCCAATCCCTATATTAGGAAAAAAACAAGACTAAAAGAAAACTTCCTGCATTTTATTTGCATGTTTTTTCTTCTCTGAATGTTGATTATGGGGAGGAGGAGTTGGAAGGAAGAACCAGGACCTCATGCCTTCTGAGGGAATTATGAATTCATATCTCCTCCAAATCTCTTCTTTGAATGGTCTCATCATGGTGGTAATTGGTGTCTATGTTAAAGCTCCCTTTTCTCACTTGTGTGACCTGATAAACCAATGGTTCAAACTAGCTTTTTTCTGTTAGTTCCCAAATACGTGATCTTGCTTCTCCCACTGTTAAAATTCACAACTTGTTATCCCTCCATCCCCAAGGTTAGCCAGTTCTTTTTTTTTATGATGATTTTAATATGTACTAGCAGGAAAGCTTGCTAATTTTATGGTGTATAAAATTTTTTGTCCTTTTTCTCATGTGTTTTCTGTCTTAAATGAAAGTTAAAAAATTTGATGCTAAACTCCTTGTGGAACTGGCTTTGAAACCTACACCCAGCATATTTTCCAGCTTGCTAAATATGTCTGGATCCCAAACTGGGCAATATTCTTCCTGCCTGTCCTGAGCATGCTGCTATCAGAAATTGTGCTGTGTGCTCAAACAACTTGGCAAACAGGGCTTATAAAGTTCTCTCTGTTCTCTGAATCACACTGATATGAAGCCTTCAGCATCTGGGTCAAGTTGGGATGTCTGGAAAGACTCAGTTTCTCCTCTCTGAGTACATGACACTTTTTAGCAAGGTTTTCTCATCATTATGGCTCCTCTGCCTGTTTTACCATTCACTAGCAACCCTGAGCTTCCTTGTGGCCCTGTAACAAATGCCTTAACGTGTTCAAGGTGGAGGAGGATTCTGGGCTTTTTCTTTCACTAGAAACTTGCAACTTCTGTTGCTGGAGGCTGTTAGAATTCCTTGTGGAAAGTAAACAGTGACAGCTTCTTGCCTTTGTTTTGCTTCTGTGTTTTTTTTTATCGTTACTATTATTTACTCCTTAACATATATTAAAAAATATTTCCAGAATCTCGTAAAGTGATAATCTTAAAGATTCTTTTTTTATTTTCCAAATCTGTATTTTCATGAAGTTTTCCTCCCCGATGTGTATATAAGACAGCAGTAGAAAGTAATTGGTCCAGTAAAGTAATGGCGTTGGTTTTTTTTCTCTTTGGCATTCAAGGAGGAACTTGAAGCAAAAGGAACATGGGACTTTTTCAGACCAAATTGCACAAATCCTGTGTCTTTGCGATGCAGTAAAAGTAAGAACTGAGGCTGTATATAGTGACCGCAGGAGATAAAAATGAGACATTAGGAAAGTTATTAGAATTGTTTTATGTTCATGTGCATGGGGTTTTAATTTATTTTGGTTTTTGGGGGTAGGGAAAAATAGTAGGAATAATTTGAGGTGCCAGAAATACCCTAAACTGAGAAGCAAAGGAGGAACAGATGCTTACAACACTGAATGAATGGGAGCTCTGTCAGTCACATGTAACTCTAGAGATATTAAAAGTCCTTTAAATAGGGTGAGAATCAGCTGTGATCTGTATTATACAGACTCTCAGAGACTGCTCAGAGAAACAGCTCTAACTTTGGAGACATGCTGCAGCTAATAAAGGCAGCTGAACCAGCCAGGGAAAGGATCAAAACTGTAACAGCAACCACTGGTTTAGAGGTATGCAAACTAGGGCCAAAGGGACCTAGAAGTAGGGCAGAGACAAAGTGAATGGAGAATAAAGGCATCGTAGATCTTTTTACATGAGAGGTAGAAAGAAGCAGTGCAGGGACTGAGGGTGGAGAGGTTTTTTGTTAATAAGGAAGCTACTGGCCTACTTTAGTAGGCTCAGACTCTGTCTGCCGGTACCTGAATAGGAGGGGAGCTGCTGTCATATTTGTAATTATGGCATTTGATTGGCATTCTCTCTGTATCTGCAGGATGGTGACATTCATTGCAGCATATTCTCATGCAAGGGTGCTGTAAAGGGCAGCACTTGCACAAAGTGTACTGGCTGGTGAACTAGGGCCATTCTCTTTTCCTCCTTAAGAGATTTGACTCTTTTTTTTTAATCTCCTTTTGCTGGTGAGATGCTTGTTTGAAACAAATCTACTCCAGCAGGACTTTGAGTTTTTAGTCCTCTATTCCTTTCATCTGGAACAAAATAGACAAGAAATGAAGATGATGGGGAAGAACCATAGAGGTCTGAGAATGTGGAGGCTTGATTTACCTGTTCTGCTATGCCTGATCCTAATTTTCCACAAAGACTTTCCTTCATGGGACAGTCCTGTAGTTTCACTCCCAGGACTGTTGCCGTGCTTACTCTTCATGGTCATACTTGTATTATTGTACCTGCTTACAGTACATTTGTTCCCTCTCTGTAGCAAACCCACCTGTTAATGCTGACTTCACTTAAAAAAACAAACAAACAAACAAAACAAAACAAAAAAAACAACAAAAAAAAACCCCCAACCAACACACATTACCAGGAGTAACCACAAAGCTGGTCTTGTTAATCTGTGTATTATGTGAGGCGTGGTAGTGCTCTGCTTTGCAGAGGCTGTAATAGGATAGGTTGGGTAAAGAACAAGCAGTTCTTCTGTCAAGCCATTTTAAGAATTCAAATGCAGAAATACAGCACTGAGTACGCTACAACAGTTTTGCCTTCCATTTAAAGGCAGAAGAACAGACATAGCAAAACATTAAATCACAGGACTTTTGCCTCCCTAGCCAGTAAGGTCTTGACTGTAAAACTTGAACATGTTAGTCTGAATGCCGTGCAGTGATGCAGATGCTCTGGGACTGGGAGAAGCAAAACCTCACACAGAACGAAGTGAACTTAATCACATCTGCGTGTGTCCAGCCTCTAAGAAAACTAAGCCTGCTTGTAGTGAGACTGTGGATGTTTTCCTTACTGACACAGGTTGCCCAGAGAGGTTGTGGAGTCTTCCTCCTTAGAGATATTAAACAGCCATGTAAGCACAGTCCTGGGCAACTGGCTCTTGGTGGCCCTGCTTGAACTGGGCAGTTAGGCAAGGTGACCTCAGGAGGTCTCTTCCATCCTCAACCGTTCTGTGATTCCTATACTGGCTAATTCTGTGACTCTTGAGGAACTGTCTCGTTCAGGCTGATAGCCCATCTTCTGTCCTTCTGTTGGTCAGTTTGTATGTATAGAACAGCAGTTTATGCTAGTAGGGGTAAGAGAGGCATGCACTGTGTGTTGTATTAAAAGAGAAGGGGAAAAATTATACCAAACCATCTTTTTACTTGGAGGAACTACTAGATGAAACATTGCCATTCCAGCTACTGTTCCAGCCACGTGAACAGACTGACATCCTGATGGAGTCATGTCTGAAGGGACAATGCTCTTACTCCTTCAAAGAGATTTTATTGCTGTATGAGACAGCCTGGAGCTTCAGGGAGATGAGTTCTATGTTATGATTTATGCTGATGTAGCACTAAGACCGAAACACTTTTGAGGCATCCTGCTTGTCTTCTTTGGCTGTGGAGGAGGGAAGCCAAAGTAGCCAAGGGCTAGCTTTGGTGAGAAGCTGTCTAAATCAGAATTGTTTGCTTTGGAGAAAAGGCCAAACTTCCAATATATGCAGCGGCATGTTTGGATGTTTTGTGCACAGGTCCTGATGGCATCAGGTGTTTAAATATGGCTTTCCTAAAACCTGTGAGAATGAATTGCTGCTAGAAAAACTTATAGGAGTGTCCTGGGAATGAGCTGCTGTCAGCTGGTGCTGGAATGGCTTGAAGTCTTCACATGGTTTTGCTCCTTCCTGCCTCTAGTCTCCAGCCTTTGTTACTAAGAGCTCTTTTTCTTTCTAAGGTTATTTCTGGGTCAGTAAAGAGGAAGATATAATCCTTGAGCCTTGTGAGGTAGTTACTTTAATCATCCAACCTTCGTCTTGCAGAAAGCTGCTTACAGCAAAAGCCTATCCTGTGTCAGGAAGAGGAGGCTGGGAGGAGGAATTGGTGGTTGGGGTGGGGAGCCTGGATCACAGATCTGGAAATAGGTGCTGGAAATCCCATTCTTCTGACGCAGAACTCCCATTGTTAAATCCCTTGGCAGCTTCTGACTTATATAAATATTTAGGTGAAGGGGAATCAAATTACTAGTGGTTAGAAATCTGACATCTATGTGTAGCTGTTTTCAGTTAAATTCTGTAGGGTTTAGTAGTAACATCTATTAAATTCTGTTTCCATTCCTTGAAATCTTACAGAGTGTTTTTCTTTAAAGTCTAGCCCTTAGTAAGTACTGGGATAATGATCCATCATCTTGGATTGATAAGAGAATCTGTGGAAGAATTTCTTTTTCTCCATTTCCTTCTTTGAGTTTCAAAAAATGTCAGGACACAGAAACTAGTTGCCTGCTCTCAGGGTGTTTGAGCGACCATCTCAGCCCATGTGTCTTTGGCACAGTTGGTTGGGCTGAGCTTCATATTTGGATATTTTCTCCATTAGCCTTCCCCTTCAATGCACAGCCTGCTTGTTGCTGTGTCTCCTGGCCTGTTCCATTTGTGATCGTCATCATCTTCCAAGTCCTTTTTCATCCCATCTGTTTTAGGCCTTTGCCATCTGTGTCACAGCCCTGAAAGGTTTGAGTCTTCCTTGAGTGACAGAGTTGGGAGTGACTGTTTCATTGTTCAGTGTATTTAACATACAGGTTTCATCCCATCCCTGTCAGTTTTTGGAGACTGTTTCTCATAACATGCCTAAATAACATGTATGTACAACATCTGTAGAAGTAAAGCCTTCTTTTTATTTTTTCCCCCCCCTTGGGATGCAAATATGTGGCGTAAGATGAAGAAAGGAACCTGGCACTAGCCTGTGTCTTGGGACTGTATCCCTGGGAGAGAAGGATCAGCCCCAGGTCCAGCTGAACGGAGCCCTTCTTTGCAGCCAGCTGCAGACAGTCAGCAAGGCAGCATGCACTGGCAAGGGGGTCCAGGTCTGAGAACGCTCAAGGAGGGGGAGGAATGTTAGAAGGCATCATAGCCAACCTGTGTGAGAACTAGCCCTGGCTCTGGGAGGGCTTTTGGAGGGCATCAGCTCTTGAGTCTTATGCTTCATGTATGACACTTGGGAGAGGTCTGTAAAAACAGCCTGTTGGGGCTGCTTCGTGTTCACTTCTTTCAGTTCCCAGGTGTAGACGATGGAGGTATAAACAGTGGGATGCTGTCTACATGCTTGGGGTTTATTTTTCCTAACTTTTGAAGAGAAGTGAATTTTTTGGAGGTGAGATGCGTGTGGTGGGACTTCATCTTTGGGAACGGGTAAGACCTCAAGTGATGGGTCATTTAGAAGCATAGTGCTACAGTATATTTGCTTTGTTTTAGTTTAAAGGATTAATAGACAAGGGATCCAAGTCCTTGTCCACTTCTCACTGTGTTCGTTGTGTCTGAATCCTGACTTTTCTATTTTTTTTTCTTTCTTTTTTTTTTTTTTTTTTTTTTCCTCTTTCTTTTTTTTTTTTGCTTTTCTGGAAAACTGCAAACCAGGCAAATATTGACTTTGAGAAGACCAAGAGCAAATAATTTCTGCTCTTCTTTGGTTTGTACTGTTGCAGCAGGAGGGCAGATCAATGGAGTGGACCAGAAGTTGACTATTTGCCCAGACCCATAAGGAACCATGGTCCTTGGGGTGGTGTAAGATGCTGATAAGAAGACACACTGTCTGTATTCCCATCCATTTCAAGGGCAGACTGCTGTGAAGTCCTGGTGTGGTAGTGAGGATGCATTGCAGGTCTCTGTGCATCAGAGCATTGCAGTAACCAGCAGCACTGCTCTGGGGGTCTAGAAGGAGCATCAGACTAGCTGCTCTACCAAAGCTGTAATTTGCTCATCACTTTTGGCTGATGTGATTAGCAGTCAAGG
>NW_008624914.1:0-8039 GCF_000691845.1 Merops nubicus | reverse complement strand
GAATCCTCCCTCTTGCCTCCTTCAATCCACACATGAGAAAGCTAGTGTTATGATCCTTGGCAATATAAGCTGTTCTTCCTTCTTTCTATCGTATAAGAATATACAAATATTAATGAAATGGAGACAGAGGAATGCTTCAAGATCAAGTCTTCTCTTTCCTTGACTTTCCTTCAATGTTCTGCTTTGTGTGGTTTTCTTTCTCCTGTTGCTAGAACAAAGAATAGCAGAAGTATTCTCAGAAGTATGTAAACACTATTATGCAAACAGATCTAGGTATGCTGTGTCAGCACTTTATTGTTGGTGAGGAAAGGAGTGAAAGTAGCAGGCAAACAAATATACAATCTATTTCCTTGTAAGTAAATGTGATGCAATCGCCTGAGAAGGGGGTGGTAGAGAAGCAAGTGAGTTGAAATGATCTGGAACTTCAAGCAAGACTGAATTCCACCCTGCCTTCCTGCATGCATGGGTGCCAGCTGCTCTTTTTTGGACAGGGAGGTTATCAAAAGCTGAACTTCTTGTCTCTTTTTTGCTTTGAGCAAAAAGTAAAATTAAAAAGAGCCAAGAGGCTTCAGCATACCCTGTAGATCAGACTATCCAGAAGGAAAAAACAGTTGTGACTAGGCTGGGTTTGATCCCTTGTCTCCTGTGCCTGCACATGCTGCAGAGGTGCATTTAGCCTTGTGTAATTGTTTAGGAGTGGAATTAAGAATTATTAAAACTGATGTACATGGAGAATTAAGAGCATATGACTGAAATCCATACAAGCCTGCTGACTGAGTAGTAGCTTGGGTGCTACAGTAATAAAAAAAGGTAATTAGGTAAGTCAGTTTATAGTGAACCCTATGAAGCCAGTAATTTCCAATATTCTAGCTACTCAGGATAAAGCTGAGCTACCTTTATATTTGGCTATATTTGAACTGCATTGCCATCTGAGACATTTTCAGCACTAGCTGGGCACTGAGCAGAGGCACAGAAGACCCACATTTTGTGAATCTAGGTATCTCACATGCCAGTGAGGTCTTGAGGCTTTCAGGGCTTTATATCTGAGCACTTACTTGGTTAAACCTATCAGCACAACAGGTTACCAGAAAAAAAAACAAACATGGAGTTTGTGGAATCTCCACCGTCTTTCATTAAAGGCAACAAATTCATTTAATGTGAACTTTTACTTTCTAAAGCATGCAGCCTTACTGAACACATGTTGTGTATAGGAGAGAGGATCTGACACGAGGTCCATTGAGCATTTTTTTGTGATTATTTTTTTTTTGTGTGTGTTTTCTGTTTAATTGTGCAGAAGTTGAGATGGGAAGAGAATGTGTGCATGAAATTGTCTAGTCAAAAACTAAACTTTAGGCTTTGTTTGTAAACAAAGCACCTTTCAGCTCTGCTTTCTCTTGGCATGTAATAAACAGTAATAAGTAGCATAATTTTCAGAAAGTTTCAGGAGTTGAAGGTTACTCCTTGCCCTTTTATCATCATTGCTCTTCCATTTTCATCTTTCCTTAAAAGTCATGGTGCCAAGAGATCTGAGTGGATATAAGTCAGTCAGAGTTTGTTTGAGCTTGGACTGTACTACCTTCCTTACACCATACTGCAGCTGAAACTTTAACTTGGTTCTCACAGGTATTTTCTCTGACAGAGACTAAAAAAGTCTTGGGACCAGGCTTAAATATGACTGAAGCTTTCAGGCAAGATATTTTGAAATCCACATAAGACTTTTTCTACCTGCTTGCTGGAAAAAATTTCCAAATTCAGCTATAAGGTATGGCTATAAAGAGAACAAGCCATTTTTTCCCCTTTCCCTATTGGTAACATTTGACAGGAGGCTGTGTGTTGCTAGTATCCTCCCACTCAAGCCCTGACCTCCAGGGACTCTTCAAATTGCTTTGGAATGTGCCATGACCTTTGGGACACCCACACCCTGGGAGAGAAAAAGAAGGATCAGAAATTTGGTAGCTTTATTGCACTGGCTTTCTGATGTTGCTGTTAAGATGTATCAGGGCTATATTGTCACTCTTCTATTTGTGGTTATCTGTAACCTTGCCAAAACTGTCTTTTTTTTTTTTTTTTTTTTTTTTCCCCCCTGTGGATGTTCACCTGCAGATAGGTTCAAGAAAGGACAGTGGTCACACGGAGATTTTTCCCATTATGATATATCATCATCACTAAGCATTTTCCAATTTAAAAGACAAAAAGCTAACCCTGTAGAAAATATGTGCTATAGTGTAATCAGTCATGCTCTACAGTGTGTCCAAAGGTCAAGAACATAATCTTAAATAATGTTTGTCTTTGCTACTTACTTTTAAAATATCTTTTTTTTTTTTTTTTTTTTCCATTTGAATGGTTGTGCTTTAAAATATAAAGATGGAATCCACCTCAGTGTGACATGTTGAGCATTTTATATATTCCTTTGCATCTCTGAGTGCCTTGCTGAATCATTTGTGTTATGACTTATTCCCTCAGTCTTGAAACTGGAGAGTTCATCTTCATCACTGGCCATAGTGACTACTGATAGTTCCAAAACAATTGATACTTGGTACTCTTTTGGAGTTACTGCATGTGCAGGTATCTGCCATCAATACAATATCCATTTTATGGCTTTGCATGTTGTTCAGTCACTGACTCAAGGTGGGCGTAAAATGGTAAGGTATCAGTTTGCCCACTTATTTGGACAAGTATATGTAAATAAAGCACAAGGCAGTGAAAAATTTGGCTAATGCTGTAAGTTGTGTTCTTTAATGCCTGCCTGGTCCATAAATCTCATATTTTGGAATCTGGGTAAACTTTGTATTTGAGAATTGAGTTCTGGATAATACTAACCTTATCACGTGTGTTTGGTGGTGGTTTTTTTTTCTTTTTTTTTTTTTTGTATGCATATAATTCTTTCAAATATACATAACTAAAGCTTTTGAGTACCTTCTTCACATTTTCATGTCTGAGTGCTTTCAATATGTTGTGAGACAATCCTTTTATTACAGTTAAATCCCCTACTTTCCACAGTTTGTAAACTGAAGTTCCTGGATTATAAAAATTTCTTGACTCGTGTTGCTAACTACTTTCAAGAGATGGAACAATGCGGGTTTTGTTTTTTATTTTCCTTGCACGTGGTTAAGGTTGGTAACTTTCATATTAAAATCCAGCCATCACTTTTATCTTGACAGTACAGGGAGAAAGAAGAAGGAAGAGGGTAAAATGAAGCATAATGAAATGGTGAAATGTTATGGTGGCAAAATTTAATTAGCAGTAACATAAGAGAAAACAAATCATGACATTTATTTTTAGGAAGAAGCCTCCCACAGAGAACTACAGAATACCTTGCAGGGAGAAATAGCCTAGAGAGAGCTTTTTAGATATCTTCATCAAGCAATAAAGCAAGAAAATATCTTTAGAATCCAAGTTGTTTATTATTATGGTGGTGGTGGTTGTTATTAACACCACTACCCATGGAGAAGAGTGAGTTGCTGCCACAGCCACTAGTGCAGAACAGATGTATAAAAGAGCTGGAATCCGAAGCAAACTATGGCTATAAGCAGACTGGCTATTCTGAAGGGAATATGTAAGCAGCATGTGTTTTTGATGGAAAAGGGAAATTACTAAAGTGAGACTGGAATGTGAGAATAAGGTAGAGACTGAAAGAGAGAAAGAATGGTGGGAAAAACAAAGTTAAAAGAAACCCAGTAAAGGATAATTTAAGAAGTGCGAGGGTAGACTATGGGTTGAAAATTAGTATAAATGAAAAGGAGATTTCTTTTTGCACTTTCTTTTTTTTTTTCTGAAAGCGTGTTTTGCTAGCTCTCAGTTTCTCATAGATTAGTCTGAATTAGCAGATGTCCTGATTCTCCAGATATGGTCCCATTTTGCACAACATCAAGCTACAGGATGCAAAATGCCCTGTTGTGTCTTTTACATATTTAGCAAGAGTAATAGCTGAAAAAGTACAAAACCAGAATTTTTTGTCCTATCTAGATCTTATAAGTAACCCATCCTAGGCAGCTGCGTCCAAATATGTTTACTCCATATATCTGTATAGCTGTATATATTAGTTATACCAAATGTCAATAAACCAGAGAAGAGTCAGCAAATAGTAGATGCTGAACAACAAGAACAAACAAAAAGAATTGTCTTACATTGCAGTGCTGCCTCCAGTTTGCACTTCTCTCTTCTTGTCATACTTATCCTACATCAGTCCAGGCTAAGGAAGTCTCCGTATTCATACCTATGAAAAGATTGGAAATCTCATGTGACTTTTCATTAGGAGCTATCCAGAAAGGAGTTGGCCGCAGGCTTTTGTATAGCGGGAATGCTGTGTGCTGGGAAACACCCAGTTGGATGTGACAGTTGTTTAAGATAGACAACTCTTGTAGATACTGGAACCATGGAAAGAGTTTAGCCAGCATTCACCCAGTGTTCAGCCTCTGCTTATTTAGATGTTGTAGATCTGATTGTGCTCTGATTCTCTTCAGTGTTTGGACTCCTGGGAATGCATAATGTAGTCTGTGGCCATTCCTGGACTAGGCAAGGGCCGAATGAGCCAACACTGGTCCTGTCTGAAGCAGTGCTAGTCCTCTGAAAAAAAGAAAGGCTTAAGAATAAGCATTAATTCACTATTCCATTCTTTATTAGGCAGCAAGATATTTCCTTATGGTAATTAGTACAGTGCTTATTTAAAAATCATCCTTTCTAGCTCAGCCAGAAGCAACTTTTGCATGAGTAGGCAGCTTAAAATCCAGCAGAGGGCAATGCTGTATTGCACCTATACAGATGTCACAGACCAGTCTACCTCAAGGACCTTTGAATTATCTTCCCTAATTAGAAATCATGGATTTAATTAATGATAGATTATACTAACCTTGTGGCTGGGATTTTCAATGAAGTCCTGGAGTGTTTCTGGGAAAATCACTCTTATATGTGGTAGGTGTGGTGCTGAAATAAGAGTGGACTGATTGCATTACATCTTGAGCTGAGCAGTAATAAACCAATCATGACTTGTCATAACTTTCCACCAAAACTATCAAGAGTTAACATCCCTTGCTTTTCCTTCTTTCCTTCCCACACCCAACCCTGGTACTTGCCTATTAACTTCTTCAGCTGATGTAGTTTTATTAAGGATTTTTTTCTCCATCATTGCTTCTTGCAAGTTCACAAAAATGAGAAATGACAAAACTCATTGGTTGAATTTGACTGTGTTCTTGGGAGACTCATTGAAACTGTATTCCTGTTTTACAGAAATTGTACCAACCAGGCATACCATGACACGTTACTGTCCATTAAACATCTGGGAAGAAATTAAAAACAACCAATGGGAAATACCTTCTAGAGTTACAAGTATATTCAGCTCTCTGTTCCCTCATGATTATAAAAAGAAGTGGAAGTCTTACAAGGTTTGGTGCTCTAGCTTGATTTTTAGACTTCTGTAATTTCACAGGTTTATGAGACTCTGGTTTCACTTGAGGTCGATTGCATTCTTCCTGTTTTAGGATTCATCTGTGTGTATTTTTGGTGTAACTGAAGAATTCAGAGCTTTCAGGAACTCTTTGCTCTTACAAGGGCCCCTTGGTCCAGAGAGTAGCCTGTGAAACTGGTCTCTCAGGTACACACCAGCTCCCCTTTTTTACTACTATGGCAGCCCACAGTAGTAGTGCAGTCACTAGAAAGCTGCTTTTACCATGCTGTTCTCCAGTTTCCTCAAGCAGCATTAGCAGTAAAGGGTTTTAGTTGGGTTTATGGGAACAGAGACAACGTGTTTGCAAGGAATTCTGTCTGGAGTAGAAGCACCTCCTTGAGAAACCTTCTGTACTTTCCTTGTCCTCCCAGGTTGGACTGCTCTCTTTAGCATCCTGCAGAGTAACTAGCAGTAGCAAATGGAGAAGGACTTCACTTTAAAGTGAAATAATGTGTTCTTATCACAGTTTTTAGGTTTTCTTCTGTTCCTTCTTCCAAAACAAGTCAGCAGTGACTTGTACATCTTGCAAGCCAGTTTGTTCTAGGGAACCATGCACCCTTATTAGTATTCGGAGCACAGTTTCCATTTTCTGTGGTTTGCATATCTGATTATAATTGCAGAGAGCAAAGGAGTGGAGAGGGTGAAGTGGATGAGAAAGTGGTTCACTGGTGCTTCTAGCTTACTAGAGTGCACTACTCTAGGACAGTACGGATGGTGTGATATTGATGGATGGTATATTGAAAGGAAAGGAACATAAATACACTGTAAAGCCTTACCAATTTGCTCAGTGAGTGATACATCTTTTTGCATTTAACTGTAACTACAGTAGAATCCAGCATGGACAAAGAAATCTTGCTGAAGAAGAGCACATAGATGCCAACTTTGATGTTGGTATACATGCCACTATTCTTGCCCTGCATAGGCACTGACTACATAGAGACATCCAGCCTGGGGCAAATAAATTGCTATGATTAATGTCTTTAACACCTTTCTTGTAAAGAATAGAAAGTCAAGAACAAGTTAAATATTAACGGGTTTATGACAGTGGGGTACATGAGGGTAGTGGCTCTGAGCTTTTTCAGTGACACACTCAACAGTCTGGGATTTACAACTAATCTCTGGGCAAACTGTTTTTCTTAACTGATCCATGTAGCAATGAAGTTGACTCCTGGTGCTTAAAATTCAAAATCTGGAGCTGGTCATCTTGCTAATTTGTGCTGTGTCTGTGGTACAGACTGCCTGGGAGAGGTGAGGTTCCTGATTCAAAGCTGTAATGCCCATGCTGTACAGATAATCTGCTTGAGGTGCCTCCTCAGTAGGCACCAAGTCAGTGGAGCGGCACAGGAGGATAAGCTGTCTCAGGTGCTGTCACCACTCAGTATCTACCCTGGTGGAAGCTTCAAGATGCTTTTGGGTTTTGGATTTTTCCCCACCCAAAAAAAAAAAAAAAAAAAAAAAAAAAAAAAAAAAAAAAAAAAAAAAACAAATGATTAAAAATAGATGAGAAAATGAAACTTATTTGTGCTGTAAACAACAGGTGTATACATGGAAAGAATGATGAAGGTGAAAGACTGCTGTCACATTTCTCTTCTAGAGAGAACCAAAGCCTCCAAATGTTTATAAAACAAGTCTCAAAATCCATCTTTTCTTAATTCTTTAAGAGTGCAAATATAACTTGCAGCCAACAAATTCTATTGTCTCTGCTCTGTGGCAAAGTAAGTGTTTTAATTATGTATATTTTTTTTAAGGACATTTGTACCGAGTCCCTGAATACCAAGTCCCAGCTAAGCATGAATTCAAATGATTGAGGGCTAAGCCCCTGATAATAAGGGTTTATTACGGAAGCACTAACAGAGCTCGACTGGACTGAATGGCCTAACTGAAATAATGGAATGCTTGTGGCAACCAGAAAATGATTGCTTATTGGCATAATCCCAGGATAAACTTCTGCCAAGAGCACACGGTCTTTTCTTGCCAGTTTCTTCATATGGGGAGCTACAGTACTGAATTTCTGCATGTAATAGCAATGGAGCAGAATAGGAGGAGAAGTGGCAGTTTGCATAAGGAAGGGAGAAAAAAGTATGTCCCAAATGATGTAAGCAACGTGGTCCCTAGAGTTCCACTCATCAGCAAGCTCTAAAGAGACCACCTGGGTTTCAACATTTGGAATATGGTCTGAAAAACAGGAGTTTGGCTATTGAGTGCTCTCTCTTGAATCTCAAAGTATTGCTGAGTACAGCATGCAGAGAACAGAAAAATTTGGAACTTTGTTCTAAAAATCATGCCTTATGATGGTTGAAGTGCTTATGAGCAGTTTCTTTCACAAAGGAAAAAAAAAAGAACTGTTTTCCAACTCTGCTGAGCGACACGTTCTCAAGAAAATTCTGTTGAATCACACTTGGCAAATATTTTATTCACTGAGAAATGCAGTTATGAGATGTAGCTATACACAACTGCAGGGGAAATTAAAAAGCTTATGGACTAACAGCTGCTTGAACAAGGGAGAAAAGAGTAGGGAGGCTACTCTATATTTTACTGCCTTGCCATTATCTTATAGTCTTTTGGACAGGATATTGTCCTGGTTCTGTGTAAAAAG
>NW_008624913.1:0-24357 GCF_000691845.1 Merops nubicus | reverse complement strand
ATTATATTATATAGATTAGTAACATTATTTTTCTTCAAATATATAATAATAATTTTTTAAAAAAATTTAAGTGTTGATGTTATGCATAAAGTCACCTGTAAAGGAGCATCAATCTGTGATCAAGGCAGTTAAAGAAGCAGAAAGCAATCTGAAGTCAGGAGCCTATAAATGAAATATGAGAAGGAACCAGTCAAACTGCAGTATATCGGATGTGGTACAAAAGTGGAGAAAACTGGCTGGGACTTGGAAATTCTACAAAAGATAACTGGCTGATACACTCTTGAGATTATATAAATCATTCTTCATAAAAAAAAGTTAAATTCATAAACTCCCAAGCATGGATTCTAGAACTGGAGATGAGTTTGCAACAAGAAAATTATTACATGCTGAGATGTTCTTTGTGGGTTGGAAAAAAATTCTTGCAGGATAATATAAGTAAAGTTAGGTTATTTAAATTATTTTGTTATAGAAAATTCATTGAAAATTATCTGAATGAAATATCTGAATATTAAGATACTAAACTGAGTTGTGCCAAGGCAATGTTAATACAGCATAGCTAAAAGTATCTTGTTGCAAGCACATCATAATAACAGTCTCACAGGAACCCTAACAACCCAACAAAACCTGACGGAGAAACAGTCAGAGGAAAGAGGGAAGAAAACCACACCAACAGCTTAGTATATTGAACTACATCACAATGGAATGTGAAAGTAAAGATATTGAAAGCAGTTTGAAAGTAGTGATCGATATCTGTCCTATGCAAAACATTCTCATCAACAAATCGCAATACGGCTGTGTATAATACAGTACAATATGTTCCCAAATAAATTACTTGAAAGCTTCTTCTTCCTTGTACATCATATTGACATCTGGATCACTGGGTAAAATAAAAAAGATAAAGCAATGTATGTGTATGCAAATGTAAAAGTCAGCTTAACTTTTTGAAGAGTTTCTGTTTTGTCCTGTGTGCTTTGCAGGAATTTAGCAACAAATAATTTAAATCACCTCTCATCTCACATAGAAATTTAGCATGGAGATGTGGATAAGGATAAGCAAAAAGTTTTGAAAAATAGTTGTAATAGGTCCACTGTCAATCAGCTGGTTTTGCATCATAGAGTTAATAGTTTATTTCTACTTCAGTCAGTAGGAAACTATTTTGACAAACAGGTATGGCAATGAGATTTTTCCATCATTTCCTTGCCCATAAAACTGTGCAAGTTTTTAGTGCAAAAACTTATCTTTAGCATTTCTTCACATAAAGCTGAAATGTTTATCAATAACCTATATCATGTTAGAGAAGTATATATAATCAGATTTCTCAGAAAGCTCTTTTCAGAGTGTTCCTACAAGAAATTATGTCAAGGAGACAGGCTGGTAAGTGAAAAGATTGCATTGTATAGTTAGTTACACCAATATTAGCAACTTGTTTGAATACTATATAAGTCTATGACCAGAATTCACTAATGGAGATAAATTTTTCTTCACATTTTTCCCAGAAAACCAGAATAGCCTGCTTTCCAAAATGTCTTGTAACAAAGACATTTGAAGAGCAAAGTATGTGTATGAGAGGAATATTCTGTGACTCCTGAAATTTCACATTTATTATGCATATTTATTATGCATATTTCATATTTATTATGCAAACAACATAGAATGAGAAAATTATTTTCCTGAGAAATTATTTTCTCTGTAGTTTGACATGATCTGGTTTCAAATATCTTGCAGAAGCAGCAAATTGTATTCAATTAAACACTTGCATTACTGTATTCTTTTGTCTTATGATTTTTAATGATACCCTATTTGATCCTTTTATCACTTCAGACAAGAAGAGAAGGTCTCCACATTGATACAAACACTGTGTAAATGTCCTGCAAAGATAGCCTAAAGTGACCATGATAAAAGCTTACTTAGGGTGTCATGTTTTTGTGGGAGCAAAACCTCGATTTGAATTTGTTTTCCTCATTACAAAGCCAAAATTAGGCCTCTTATGGTTTTAGACCTTCAACTGATAGATTTGCTCCCCTTTCTATTATGATTCATACATTTCTTCCAACATACTTCACAAACAAATTAAATCTACATATCTACATTATTTTAAGAGAGATGTCCTGACATTCTCTCTGACATCTCAGCTGACACCTTTGTTAAAGATATTAGCTTTTTCCCTAAAGGGTGTTGTCTTCTCTTTAAGTTCATGAAATAGTATTCAAGATAACATTGAATTACACAAGTTATGAAAATGTTCTTTATTGTCATGTAAAGATATAAACAGGTTTTCCTCACCTTGACAAAAAAACTGGCAATCAAGGTATTTAAGGATTTTTTTTTTTTCAGGTGTTTACAAGAACTTAGGCCACTTTCAGTTCAGTTACTTCCTCTTTGGTAGGTCTGGTGAAACCTTTTGTCGTCAACTTCTGTCAAGAGTAATTGCAGAACACACAGCTCTTTAAACTTCAAATGCTGCATATGCAAAAAATTATATGAAATTAAAATTCTTTCTTATCCATTATATCTACATGTCCTTCCCAACAATTTTATTTCTGGGATTAAGAAATAAAGAACAAATCTGATAGCTTTGGTAGCTTTCAGTGAAGAGGCTGAGTGTATCAGAGAAGAGAAATATGAAGTGACGTTGCTATGGGGTGACCTCATCAGACTGAAAGTGAGAACCAACCACTTGAAGTGTAGTGCAGCTTTACTTCTTATCAGATCTCAGTCAACACCAGGACAGCATATCTTTGGCTAAATCACAATCCCTTGAACAGTCTATTATTTCATTCCATGGTGAATTTCAGAGCAAATGGTTCACAGATGATTCAGTGAAGACCAGTTTAGAGTTTGTGGTTTGTTGGTTTTTTTTTTTTTTTTTTTTTTTTTTTTTTTTTTTTTGGTTTTGTTTTCTTTGTTTGTTTGTTTGTTTGTTTTTTGTTTTGTTTTTTGGTTTTGTTTTGTTTAGTTTAGTTTTGTTTTGTTTTGTTTCAAATGAGGTTGTTTCAATTTAGTTTCCTTATATCCTAATTATTTCTTATATCTAGCACTCTCCTTCTAGCCTATATCTATATCTAGCCTAAAATTCCTTCAGTGATTTTATATGAACACACATGAAAAAGGATAAATAAAAATAATGTGGCAAGACACTAAACCAGACTTCACCCAAAATTCTGTCTGCTTTGTATTTTCACATGCATAACCCACACCTCCAGGTATTGACACTCTCTTAGAAACACCAGTCATTGAAGTAAAACAATAAATAGCCTGTCCTATCACATAACCTGTAGAGGGGATTATTACCTTAGAGAGTTGACTGTGAAGACCAAAAGATGACAAAATACCAGGAGCTAAAAGACTCCAAAGCAAGGTAAATTTTCTCTTGCATTACCTGCATGTGTACTGCTCAGTTACATTTCTCTCTACATATACATTCATGTTTCATATGTAAATTATATACTTAATATATAAAATCCACAATATAGTATACACATCTATTCAATACGTATGTATTATGTATATAACATGCATTTGCTAATAAATGGCTAAATACACAAAAAATACTTGTCGTGCAGCTGTACCAGAAGAACAGTCTTAATTTGACTTTTCTTCCACAAATGTTCAGTTCATGAGTTCACATTTTGTTTAAGAAGAAGTGTCAAGTATAAAAAATCAGTCCATTTTATTTCACCATACAGGTGTGCCAGGCAGGGTCTGGTTTTGATATAGGACTTTAAGTAAAGAGAAAAAATATTTTGCAATTTTACTATTTAGGATAATTGAAAAGATGTCCAAAATTATCTCATCTAAGCAATCCCTCCAAACACCCCTGATCAGCAATTAGTGAGGTTACATTTTAAAACTGGTCATCAGTCACTTACTGCTGGCTTTGTAAAACTATTTGGGTTTTACCCTCTGATATTCATGAGAATTTGACCAATTCACCACTTTATTTACTCATGGACAACTTAGTATTCTTTATCTTTGAGTCACTATTAATTTTTAGTATTTCTCCCACTTTGTTCTTATGTTACATATTTACAGAATCAAATGTTATGTGTACCGAATTGATGCAAATGTTGCAGAAATCAAGACTTGTAAGAAGCATATCATCTTTGGCTACAGCAGATAGACAAGCCCTGAATCTCTTTATGGATCATGCCAAATGCATCTATAAAGTCAGCTCTTGTTATAAAGAGTTTTTTTTGGAGCTAGACATTGCTCCACAAGCAAATTTCCTGGGATAGATGACTCTATTATAATCTGTTTGAAGGACTGGCATGTATAAATAGCATAGCTGCATTTAAGATACATTGCATTTCAGCATGACTGATTTCTTCGTCATTTGCCAGGCAATCTGCAAGAACCATGTACCTGGTACGGCTTAGCAGAGAGGCAGAACCTGTTTCACTGAAATCAACATTTTCACTGCGTTATGACTGTGATGAATTGAATGGGTTATAGACTTTTCTAGTCTTACTGTAGACCTTACTAAATGAGCTCCAGATTTTTTTGGTTTTTTTGTTTACTATATTTGCATACTGGATAATTAGTTTAATGTTGCACTAAACAAATTGACCTGAGTTTTGTCTGACACCACTTCAAAAAGAAAGCTGCCCTTGAATTCCCTACTGTCTCCCCTAAAATTTATTTCAGTGAAAACTGCAGGGAATTTTCAAGGCTTTAAAACTGCATCTTTTCCACTGTAGAATAACACGCTGGTAAGTAGTCAGCTGAGAAGTGTTTTGGTTTTTTTTCCCTATTCTATATAAACACATGTATATACATGCATATATATGAATACTGCATTCTTGATTTTGTGTGTATTACCAGCCTAGGCTATAATCCTGGTATTGCTTACTCACTTTCCCTTTTCAGGTTCTTACAAGGTCCCTTTCTTACATCAGTTCAAGCTTCCCAGACAACTGATGAACAATCAAACTGACAGGGTGGAAGAGCAAATGCCCAGTAGTTTTTTTTCACATAGACACTACTACGGGGTTTTTTTTTTAACTGATAATTTCCCTTCAGCCTTGACTTTTTGCATAATTAATGACTTTGTCTTAAAATATTAAAATCTCCCACCAGCACTATGCATTTTAAATGCTCATGCCATAATACACCATTGTGTAAGGACAAAGGGTAAACTAGGAATACAACATTCTTAAATGATAGCTGTCTTCATATTAGAATTCAGGTTGCACACATGGTATTGTTCCAATTTCATTTTTCAGAGCTGGACAGAACAAATACATTTACTGTGCTTCAGAAAAATTATGCCAGACCTGTCCTTGTATATGTAAAGACATTTAGGCCAAGAGGTTTTCTGATCTAATGTACTTTCGTGTTCTTTATGAAACTTTGCAATAGCCTTATCTAGAAAATGTCATTATGAGTTTAATTAGTTCTGGCATGGTGATTATATCAACAGACAACATGGCTCTATATGAGCTGTGCAAGGCACTGCTTTGTAGTGTAAGCTCCCACAGAGTTCATAAACTGCTCCTTAGTGTTATCTGGCAAACAGAAGGACAAAACCATTGTTAGCTGATATCTTTTTTAGTCTCATTAATGTAACAGGAATTTCCAATGCAAACTAATGGCATTAGTGTAACCTCATCAAACAGTTGGCTTAGTTGTAAAGATGAGGTATTGGCACAAGTACAGCATATATATATATCAGTCTTAGACATTACTGAATCTGTTCTGTTGGCCATGTAACAATCTTTAACATAAGATGCAGACCCAAAAGGAAAATGTATAAGAAATAGAAAATAATCCACAGAACATGGAATTTGACTAAGATGCTATCACATCTTACACCCATTATGCAGCAGTGAGTAAAAATACATTAATTTGTCAGCAGTTGTATCCAAAGGTACTGAGCCACACTTTCTTCAAGAGATCTATTCTCCCTCTCCTGTTCTACTTTTAGCTCTACTTGAGGCAAGGTCTGTGAGAAACCAGATCTCTTCTTAGAATTTTGGATGATCAAATTTAGGTTTGCCTTTCTGTTGGGTTTTCTGTACACTACATTCAAAGGTCTGATATAATTCTAAATAGTCCTTGGGAAGGTGTTTCTTCTGCTATTTTTATAAAGTTACTTCCTGTTCTTAATTATCCTTCTTATTATGTACTCAATTTTTTTTAATCACTATATAAGTCATTATATCATTACTTCTCTCTTTTGAGTTCAAATCTGATGAGCAATCTATGAAAGAATACTGTCGGCTGAGGTATTCACGGACCAATCACATTTTCATTGAAATGTTAAAGTTTAAGGCTTCACTGTTCAACTTGGTGCTTGATTTCTCCCTAGTAATAACTAACTCTTCATAGTAAAGGTCCCTTAATCTTACTTTCACCTGGAAGAGGAAAAGCAGAAATATTTTTCTTGTTCTAGGGAACAGCATCCCACCTTATTGGTAGAAAATACATGGATATCTATCAACGAAAAGAGCTATATAGTAACTCTCAGGGAAGGTAATAAAAGGTTTTGCAGATATTTTAGTGAAATGAGGAAAATTAAGATTTATTATTACCATTCTAATTAAGATTCATCAGACTTCATTACCATAGTGGGCACGTAAAAGAATGGATATGGCTACCTAAAACAGGAGTCACAGAGATTTTGAGGCAAGTACCAAAACTGTAATCTCTCCAATTCCTTATTGTGGATCTAATCTCAATGGATAAGGCAGTTATTTTCTCCAAGAGGTCTAGTAGTGTGCTCCACCTTGTTTCTCCACAGAGACAGCCTTGAACTTATAAGAATAGCTAACTGAAACTGGGTTTCTGCCTGAGCTCTGTCAGGACACTCCAGAAATGTCATAGAGGTACCCAATGTGATAAAAAGAGAGGAATTTTGTACATGTATCCCACGTACATTATATGATAGTGAAGTCTCTGTAGCTCTTAACACTTGTACATTTAAAGAGTGTGATGCAATAATATTGTTTTTTCCATTGCACTTACTCAGCTGATTGGTTTATTTCCTGGAAAAAGATGTGTTAATACAGGTACATGAATACACTATAAAAAATAAAATTACTTTATGCAGTACAGTTGCTACTGTTTACCATACATATTTATGTCTTATACGTGATGTTTGATCAGTACTGCCCTTTTTGACTTGAAGAACAAGTTTTATGTAAAAAAAGAAGTCCCAAAAAGTTTGTACATCTTATCGTTGAGAGGAAGACAAAACTGAATGTGATAAAAAGCAAGTTAATCTTTACAGTAATTGTAAAATAGTATGTTAATGAGGAACTCAGAGAATCACAGGATGGTAGGGGTTGGAAGGGACCTGGGGAGACCATCTAGTCCAAGCCCTCTGCCAAAGCAGGATCACCTGAAGCAGGTTGCACAGGATTATGTCCAGGCGGGTTTTGAGTATCTCCAGAGAAGGAGACTCCACAACGTGTCTCTGAGCAGCCTGTTCCAGTGCTCTGTCACCCTCAAGGTAAAGGATTTTTTCCTCATGTTCAGATGGAACTTTCTGTGTTCCAGTTTGTGCCCAATACCCCTTGTCCTGTCACAGAGCACTACTGAAAAGAGTCTGTCTCTATCCTTGTGACATCTGCCCTTTAGATATTTATAAGCATTCATAAGATTTCCTCTCAGCCTTCTCCAGGCTCTTCTAGTCTCTCAGCCTTTCCTTGTAAGAGAGCTGCTCCAGTCCCCTCAGCATCTTTGCAACCCTCCACTGGACTCGTTCCAGTAGCTCCCTGTCTTCCTTGAACTGGGAAACCCAAAACTGAACACAATACTACAGATGTAACCTCACTAGGGCAGAGCAGAGAGTGAGGAAAACATCCCTCAACCTGATGGCCACTTTCTTCTTAATTCACCTCAGGATCACACAACTTGATCCACAAACGAGGGAACGGACATATTTGCAATGTTGATGACACATTTCATAGGCATCTAAAATCGAACTAATAGATTAAAAATGGCTAAAGATTCTTTTCGCCAAATTTTTTTTCAAGAAAACTAGTTTTCATTTTTAGACCAGCTCTAAAGAGAAAAACTTGTAATTTCTGAATCAAGTGGTATTTTCTTTCTTTCTTTCTTCTGTAAACAAATAAATAATTCAGCTAGTTTTGTTTCAGAGGAATTCAATAAAAATATGACAATTTTGTTGTAAACTCTTCCTTATTATATTCAAAACGAAGTTCCACGATACTTCAAACTTGGTATCTGATTCAGTGTTGAAATACAAGAGTAGCCCTTATATGCAGGCAAAGAATTTCAGGCTTTCAGAAATCTGTTTTATGGCCCTTAGTAATACAATCCTTATCACATTCCTTTCACTGGCAGATGATAGGAGGCATGTATGATCTCAGCTCTCTCAAGGTAAAGGATTCGTATGTGAAAACACAGGCATTTAAATAATAGTAATAAATCCAGCACAATTGCATCCGTAAACTTGTCAAGTGCTAAACTTCCTTTAAGAAGGCAGATGAAACAATTGTTATGAAAATACTTTATGATATTTCAGTCCTGCAATACAAGAACAGTTAAATATGCAGTAGATGTATTTTTCTGCTTGACTAAAATGACAGCTGTAAAACTGAAACTGTGCATGACATGCAATCAGACTGGGAACTCCTGCAGGGTTAGGTCTGTATATATTATACCAGCATGAGCAGAAGCACTTATAAAGATGTTCTCTTATGTTTCAGCCATGAGGTACCTACAAAACCAGAATGTCATTCTGAATTTTTTAATGAGTGAAAATTTGTTTTTATGGATTCTTTTCTCCCTTCTTTCAGTGCTTGTGTCATTAATGCCTCTTGCAGACAGACATGGCTTGTAATACCCTCCTAGATCTTCACAGCCACACAGTTTCCATGGCAGGATTGGGCTCTATGTTTTTTCTCATCCTGCAGCTACTATTTTAAGAGTTCATATGACTGTCATCCAGCTTTCCAAAAATCTGTCAAAGCTCAAAGACAGAAGGTGAGTTTAATGACAGAGAGTTACAAATTGTTATTGCACTAAAGTGTAAGTTTCAGACTGATAAAATGGCTGTTTTCTTACCTTTTTATAGTAGTAGTGAAAGAATTAGCTTCTACACTTGGCTATCATAAAGGCAATTTTGCCCCTATGCGATGATTAGAATTAAAGGTTTATGTCTAGAAGATCAATAAATAATATGACTACACACGCCTGAAATTGAAACACTTTAATTATTTACAAGAAAATTCATGAACAGCTACTGAAATAGTTACAAATCCCCAGGATTTAAGCAATCAGATGCCAAATTATGAAGACTTTAAACAGCTAGCATATATGCTCTCTGTTCATATTTGAATAAGATGCTTATTAAGTGACTTCTAATAGCAGATGAAGTAATAAAAATGTACTTCTTTAATTTAATTGTTACCAAAATATACAGGAATATGAATATATCTGAGAATATATTCTCATCTTGTGTATTAACTAGATAGATGTTAGAAAGAGACAGAGAACTTCCTCATTTCTTCACTTGTATTTATCCATTGAAAATTTTTGAATAACAGAATTATATATATACAACATCTTAGCTGCTGTTGCAAGATCTTCCAAATATTTTATAAAGTAATTTCTGAAGGTTTTATTTTTTAATGAAAAGAGTAACAAGTTGTATTTAATGCTGCAATACTTCTTTGAAATATAGGTAGCTGAAAATCCCTGGAGATTTTCTGTTTTCAGAGTTCAGGAAAGTATGTCTACGAGTGGCAGACCATTTGAAAATAATGAATATTTTACTACTATTATGTAGACCAAAATGTATGACATGGGTGGCACTGCCAAAGAAGGTAGCTCCTAGCCTCAATGGCAGTTGCTTCAGGGACTGGAGAACATCTGTGATATGACCTGAGCTCATAGGAAGAAATACTTTATAAATTACACTGTTCTTTTCATGTTATCAGCAACTAAAACTTAAATGAAAAGATCTGAATTTGCAGCAGTTCAATATAAGGCACAGTGTAAGCAAGGTAATTTCTCAAGAAGTTACACAAACATACATGCAGGAAAGCATTAATTATGGAATTCAATTATGCTGGAATGTGAAAAATTTAAAGGTAACAATTTTTAAAAACTCATCACTCACAGGTCAAGATCTTTTTACCATACCATTCAAAGTTGATTTCAAGGAATTTTTTTTTTTTTGTAGGATTTTACAGAAAGCTAAATAACTAACATAAATTAAAATATTTCACATGTTCACTTGCATTTGAAAGTTTAAAAAATGAATTTAAAATTGTAACTGAAATTTTACTGGAAATTTTAAGTAACAGACCTCCATTTTTATCCGTTCTGATTTTCACTTGTCTTTGCATCTCATCATTGTACACTGTTAATAACTAAATCAAGAACATAAGTAATTCTCTTTAAACAATGGCTAATTGTGAATTTTTAAGTTCACAATAAACAGTTCAAATTAATTTGATAAGATACAAAATGGGAAGAAACTTACAAATAATTTCTGGTCAAGAATACTTTAGAGACCTTGGTAATCTGCTTTTGAATATTTCATGGACCAAGAAAAAAAAGGCAAAATCCAGTGAAAAAATTATTCATTTTGAATTATTCACTCATCTGTATTCTGATAAGAGTTTAAATATTATTTCATCATGTTGTACCATGATGTGATGACATCTAGTGTTGCAGTATTGAAATCTTCATATTTTACCATAACCTGAAAAAATCCCAGCAGTCTGGTGTGTGGAATGAACACTGCCTTCTGACTGAGTTAATGTCTAAGCCTCAGACTTATTAGGTGTGTTTTGTAGCTCTTCTTGATGCTAGAAATACAAAATTATCATTGAATTCCACTAGAAAATAGAAAAAAAAAATCCTTGTTAAATCTGGAAATGCTTCCTGGTCTGCTTGATTCAATTATTAGAAATACTTTGTATAGAAAAAAGGAAAATACACCATTTTCAGAAAGGATAAAAGTGGCACTAGGGTTTAGCAAACATTACATGGTATTATAGTAACATTTTGTCTTGGACAGTCAATGATCATCAAGGCATCTATTAAAAAAAAATTATAAAAGATGTTACAAAAATCTTAAAATCTTTTAAAATGAATTTTTATCCACCTAAATGGCATTCCACTCATTTGTCTGTAATCTGTATCATATTTAAATTGTAGTAATTTTGAAAATGCTGAGAATTCATGATTCTTTGTCAATAAATACACTTTTCTGTTCTCATTAACATTACATCAGATCTTGATTCTGGCCACTAAATATATCAGACAATATATTGTCTTTTTCTTTTAACCAGTGTTACACTTGACTTCTTTTGTAATAGCTTCCTTTAACCACTGGACACTTGTCTGTGCTTTAAAGGTAGAGATTTTTAAAACATGTTTTGTTTCTAAAAATCTTGATTTATAGAGGATAGAAAGATATTAAACACAAAGTTCAACTCAAGGACATAAATGAAACCATTGTAATTATAAGGTTGAATTTGAAATAAATTTTTGCTTTTCCAAAGCATAATAGGTATAACATGATATGGCTTGACATGATAGACAGCTCTGTTTATCATCACTTCCCAGTATAACAGATCTTTAGCATAGATACTGAGTTGTCCTGTGGTTGTACATGCCACATTGCATAATACAAACCTATTATTTCAAGCTCTGTCACCATCACAGTCATCACTAAAGGTCCCTGTCATTGGAGTTCAATGCTCAGTCTAAGTTTCCCATAAACATTACCTAGTCTGGAATTTCTTTAAAGGTTTTGATGTGGAAAAAGATAGAATTTATGCTTAGACTTACTGAGTTTACAAAGGCGTGTATGTGTCCTGATGTTCAATCTGTCAATCAATACATTGAGGCATATTGCATACCTGTAATTCGCAGAGCAGAGCAAGGCAGCTACACAAATATAAGAGCTATGCAATGAGATACATGATATGAAGCATACCAAGAGAGGAAAGCCTATGCCAGCCAGCTGGAATGCCACAGGGAAGGATGTTCTATGTTGCTTCCTCAGACTGCAGTGGTGGTCTGTGGCCTTGGTCACTCTTTAGGACTGGAATTGTTAGAAACTCTTTTTATGTATTTAGCTACCTGGAAAAAAAGCAGACAAAAGGTATGTCATTTTTATCACAGCTTAACAGGTGGTTGACTAGGGCTCCCAGTCCTCCTCTTCTGAAGAGAAACACTCCCTCACAGTAGTGGATGCAGTGCACTGCTGGATTGCATTTACTTTCTATTACTCCTTCTAAAGGATGGACAGATTTTGGAGGCCTAATAGAGATCAAAGACCATTGCATCTGGGGTCTGGTAATAAGCACATTCTCCTGCAAGGGCTAGTCCTGGATTTCAGTTCCTTTTGCCAATGTAGGTTATGCCAAAGATTTTTTAATTCAGAAAAGCTAAACAGCTCCAGAAGTAGAAAGCACAACAACCATGACCTTGATACAATCCAACAGTTTTTTTCCTACTACCTTGTTGAGATCATGTGAAGATTTGTCTTTCTGTCTTCTATTTTGTCTGTATGGCAAAATAGTTGGCAAAACAATCAGTTTGGTCTTCAGAGAATCCTAGAATGGTTTGTGTTGGAAGGGGTCTTAAAGGTCACCTAGTTCCAACCCCTCTGCCATAGGCAGTGACACCTTCCACTAGATCAGGTTGCTCAAAGCCCCATCCAGCATGGTTTGAGCACTTCTACTGATGGGGCACCCAAACCTCTCTGGGCAACATTTGTGATATAAAAACATATATTTCTTAAATTCATTATATTTCCCCCAATGTTATTAAGTCAACACACAAATCACAAAGTCGTACGTGTCAAAAGTGATAAAGTTACCTTTATTTTTTCTTCCACATTTATTTCAGTTTCTCATCCTAATGCCAGAGTTTACAACATGAATCAAACCATATATGCAGACAGACTTTGCTTGAAAAATTTATCCATAAATTATCTTTTTGTTCAAGGAACAAAGTCCACAGCTTCTTTTCTGGAAGTGCCTTCAATGAAAATGCTACAACTGGCAACAACAAAAAAAGAATGTCTTTTGAGAACTTATGTGCAATAACAAAGGCAAGATCTTTATGATTAGAAAAGCTAGTTCTCCAAAACTCGAGGTTTGATTTTGCTAAGACTATCTTAACATCTAAAATTACATGTATCAATATTTTCAAACTAAAATACTAACATGCTTACTTACATACATTTTGCAGTGTATTTGGCTTATATTTATGTGACTTCAGTAGTTTAAAATGTCAGAATATTGTGATTACAGTCATACAAAACTAAACAAATTATTAACACTTTAATTTTTTGTATCCATTTATTCTAATTATAGCAGTTCACTCAGAAGCTCCTATAAAAATAGGATTGCAATGCAATTCTGCATTGCATGGAGAAACACAGTAGCATTCGACAGAACCTGCTTGTGCTGTGTACATGCGAAGAGCCATGTTAATGGTACTATTGCTCAAATTCTCTTCTGGACTTATTTTGTGTTTTAAGTTGCCTGTGATATTTCTCCAATAAAGTGAAGATTAATTTTGTCCTGTTATTTAATTTTTATTTTAGTGTGTTTTATTTCTTGAAAAGCTACTCCAGGTAGCTGATGCCACACAGTCTGGCAATTACTTCACAAGCTCAATTTGCCAAGAAGTTTAATACTTATTTTCTAGACCTGCCACCTGCCAGAAATTGTTTGCTATGCAAGTGGTGAAATATTATGTTACTGATTGGTTCAAGCCCAATTCATTTTCTGCCTGATTTTTGTCCTGATAACAGTTCATAGAAAATGTAACTTAAACCCTTCATGGGTCCAGACAGGAACATGCTGCAAGTTATTTCCTTATTCTGTTATTCCTATTATTTCTATGATTTTTGTGGCAAGCAGATCTCTTAATCTTGAAAAAATAAGCATGTAGGAAAAACAGTCATCCGTGACAAAAATGAATGTGGTTGGACTTGTTCAAACAACAAGAGACTTTTTTTTTCATTTAAAGTTAGACAAATGTACATACTTTTGGAAGTACCTTCTTTAGTGCACACATTTAGGTAGTGAAGATGGGAAAAGAACACTATCATTTACAACATTCATTTACTTCATACTGTCCATTCCTAGAAGAACAGGAAATTCTGAAAAAGTAAAGAAGCAGACCATCAGTACATTCCAATGAGGGCATTGGTTCACTCTAAGAGTCTGGAATAACAAAGAATGAAATGTGAAGCTCTAAAATCTAAGAGTTTGAAAGTAAAAGTGTGAAAAGCTTTTCATTACTCTGGTTTGAACTACTCAAGCTTTCACTACACGTTTGTTAAAATTAAGTCAGATTTTCCTACAGCTGGAATTACGCAATTGCCATCAAATGGCTGTAAATTGCAGGATTCCTAATAGTGCTATATCAGGGGAATTCTCAAAAAAAACAAGTCAGACTCTTTTTTGTGTTCACCCTGACCAGCAACTAAGCACTCACCAGCTGATCCTTCCCTTCGACAGTGGGATGATGGAGAGAATTGGAAGAGCAAGGTGAGAAAAATTCATGGGTCAAGATAAAGACACTTTAATACATGAAGGAAAAAAAATGAGTCAAAAAAAAAGTGATGCAAAGGCAAGCAGTCAACACCTCCCACCATCAGACTGCTGCCCAGCCAGTCTCTAAGCAACAGCTTCTTTGAAAGGACTAGACAGATAAGATCTCCACCCAGAGTCTTAAATGAAAAATAAGGTTTCTGAGGAGATGCCGGTAGCAGCTTCTGCATTAAGACAAGCAGCGTGAGTTTGATAAGTGAGAAGCAATTGAAGGAAGGTAAAGATATGTGGCATGACCATAGCAGAAAACGTCTTTTGTTGCAGCACTCAGAATAGCTCTGATATGATAATATTTTTCAAGGAGGAGAAGAAAAGACAAAAGATAGTTTCAGTTTGGAGGACTTGTATGTTTCAGTTTGGAGGACTTGTATGTTTCAGTTGAAGGTTTAGACAGGAAATTTTTTGGACATATTTTGCCCAATAGAGATTTTAATACTTGGGCAAAGCCTAGACAGAAAGACCTACACAAGAGTCTGAATCAGAGAGGACTCTTGGGCTATGTCCAGAGGAAAAAATAAGCAGTGGAAATATTATCAAAGCAAAGTGTGAGGAGGGGGAGGTGAAGAAACTATTTTAGCTATTTTCTTGAGTGACTCTTACTCTAGAGAGAAACAAATTAATCTAGAGCACACATCTGGGAGTCATCCATATTAAGAAAGTCATTGTATTTGGTTTTGTGGTGAGGTTGCTGAGAAATGAGTCACAGGGGAGGGTGAACAAAGAAGCAGGTCAAAGAAGATGTGGGAGAAGCATTGATTCTGAAATCTGGCTAAGAGCCATTAGAGGCTGTAATAAGAGCAGCTTTATTTTGTGTAAAAGATGAAAGCAGATTTGGGAGGGATGTAGTGTACATCTGACAGAGACACTGTCAGCAATTATAAACAACATGTTGAGTTGACTTAGAGAGACAAACAATAAAAGAAGACAAATAGCTGAAGTATTAGCAGATGATGAGACCTGGAAATGTGTTTCAAGTACAAAAGTATTTCACAATAAACATTTCACCAGATTATTTCTAGTTTTCTCAAACTTAGGTAGGTTTAAGTCTTGTAATACTCTGAAGAATTCTTCAGGATCTGTATCCTTTGTGACCTGTGCTCTCCAGCTTCTTTTAATACTTGTTCATGTCTCTGAATGCTTTCAGATCTAGTCAATACTTTTTACAATGAACCTGCACAAGCAGAAAATTTTGGATATGCTCATTGAACATTTTAATGCATGGTTATTTTAAAAATTATTGTTTCAGTGTCCCACAACTCTAATAACATCTTCTTAACTGTGGTAACAATAGCTTCATAGCTAGAAAATTGAGTTATTCAAGGAGATGATTCCTGTTTTCACAGTGAAATCTGAACTTTGTGGGAGATATTTGTTACTGAAAAATGAATAAACAATGGCCATTTTTATTAGAAATTGATGGAAAGTGATTAGCTGGGAGGTTTCAAAATTTGCTATTACTTTAATTTTTTGGGGGTTCAAAAACTGATTTCCATTTTTCCTCACAAAAAAATAGATGGACATGGAAGTTTTTGTTAAACATTTAAAATAGTACTATGCCATATATACTTTAGTCATCTAAAGATATCACAAGACTGCCATTTCTAAGACACTTTGGTGTTGCTGAACAAATATAGGAGATGCTTAAACTCAAACTCATCTTCAGCCTTCCTCTCCTTTTTTTAATTTTCATATTTGAGAGTGATCAAGTTGCAGAAATTATTTTAAATGCAGATTTCTTTATTTATGTGCCAGTACATGTGCCTCTGAATGCTGAAGCCAAGTGGAACAACTCTGCAGTACATCCTCTACTGCCATTTCCCACAAAGTTAATGATGCTAGACAAATCTGGGACAATGTTTGTCAGTTGTTGTGCTATACCACAGTACTACTGAAAAAAATTTAAAAAAAAAGAAAAAAAAATGGACAAACAAGTATGAGAAACCTCAAAAACTGTTCACAAAAATGAAGTTACCATCCCTGAGAAACAGAATTCACATGCAGCCAGTCAGCCCTACTTCTACAGGCTGTTCTGGGAAAGCAAATAGCAGACATAGCATTCAAATTTGTCAGGACATTCTCATCTCTGTGTTTTGTGGTAACTTCTTTAGATATAAAAACATAACAGGGCCACATCTATGAATACAGAGATGTACTACGGTAACCTTGATCAAAAGCACATGTGCCATTGTACCTGTAACCTTCCTAATAGATATGTAACTGTAAATGGGGTGTAATTTGGTTCATTTTTCAGCAAAGACAGTTATGTTAATCAAACTGTATGACCCCTACTACTCCTGGGACATGCATTTAAGATGTTAATGTAGCTGTGTTTAAAATAGGCCCCTACGTTAGATGGCTAGATTGTCATCTTAGAAAATCATACATAGCAAGAATAGATGTATTTTTTTAAATTGGTCTGGAAATTGTTATTAAGCTAGAAAAAAAAAAAAAAGGGTTCATTGCCAGAGTCATTCAGAGCCTGAAGAGGAAACAATCGAAAACTGGGGGATGACTGAACAAAATTATAGCTCTTCAGGAAGAATACACCTCAGTCTACAGTTGCCAAAATAATTTCTGCAATGTCAGGTTGCCTTTCTCCATCACGTCTTGGTAAGCATATGGGCCTAACCTTTCATTAGCATGAAACTTTCTGAATATAGCAAATCCTAGTAACATGAGGCCCTGTCAGTTTATTTGCATCAGTTATAAGAGGAAACTGGTACTGGAGGGAAGAAATAAACCCAAGTTTTCTAGTCCTTATTTAGCAATTAAATTAAAATTCCTTATTCTTCTAAAGTAATGCAATTCAACTATAATTTATTTTTACATCTTTGTAACAAGCTGCGTGCTAGAAAAATTTTAACAACATTGAAGTGTACGATTACTGGGAGAGAGTTTAAAGTGATCGAAAGAGGAGAGAAATTAAGAGGTACTATTAAAACTTTTAGTATAAAAACTCTTAACTGGAGTATACTTAATTAAAAATAAATGTTGTTTCATAGAATCATAGAGACATGGAATGCTTTGGCTTGGAAGGGACCTTTAAAGGTCATCTAGTCCAGCCCCACTCCCAAAAGAGCAGGCACATCAACTAGTCATGTCACTCAGAGCCCCATCCAACCACCCTGTGAATGTTTCCAAGGATGAGGCATCCATCCCCTTTTTGGGAAACCTGTGCCAGTGTTTCACACACCCACAAAGTATTTCTTCCTTATGTCTAATCTAATTCAACCCTGTTTTATTTTAAAACCATTCCCCCTTGTCCTGTCACAACAGCCCTGCAAAAATGTTTGTCCCCTTCTTTCTGACTGGCTCCCTTTACGTACTGAGAGACTACAATAAGGTCTCCATGGAGCCTCCTCTTCTCCAGGCTGAACAACCTAAACTGTTCTTCACAAGAGAGGCGTTCCAGCCCACTGATCATTTTTTCTGTCCCTCCTCTGGACCCACTCCAACACGTTCATGTCCTTCTTGTGCTGTGGGCTCCAGAGCTGGACACAGTACTCCAGGCAGGGGCTCCCAGAGTGGAGTAGAGCAGCAGAATCACTGCCTTCAGACCTGCTGGCCATGTTCCTTTTGACGCAGCCTGGGACACAGTTGGCCTTCTAAGCTGTGCACCTTGCTGGCTCATGTCCAAGGTTTTCATTGACCAGTACACCCAAGTCCTTCTCTACATGGCTGCCTTCAATCCAATCATCTCCAAGCCTGTATTGATACTGATACCCAGAACCGCTGTGACCTCATGAGGTTCACACAGGTCCACTTCTCAAGCTTGTGGAATTCCCTCTGAATGATAACCCATCCCTCAGGCATGTCAGCTGCACTCAGCTTGGTGTCATCTGCTAACTTGCTGAGGATGCACTGAATCCCTCTGTCTATGTCATTGATAAAGATATTAAATAGTAATGGTCCCAGTACAGATCCCTGAGGGGCACCACTTGTCACCATCTGCATCTGGACATTGAGCTGTTGACCACTACCCTCTGGATGTGACCATCCGACCAATTCCTTATCCACCGAACAGTCCACTCATCAAATTGATATCTCTCTAGTTTAGAGAAAGGATGTTGTCCTTCTGACAGTTTCCTGAGTTAAAGGCTTTACAGAAGTCCAGATTGTTGAGATCCATAGCTCTTCCCTTGTTCAGTGATGTAGTCACTCCACCATAGAAGACTGGTTTGTTAGTTAAGAAGGACATGCCCTGTTTCCAGAAAGCTGATTATAGCCTAATGATACCTATCATCAGTAACTGCTGATATTGTGCCCATACATTCACTGAATCATAAAATCACAAAATCACAGAACGTCTGGGCTGGAAGGGACCTCCAAAGGTCATCTAGTCCAAGCTCCCTGCCATAAGTAGGGACATCTCCAACTAGATCAAGATACTCAGAGCTTCATCCAGCCTGATCTTGAAGGGCCCCAAGGATAGGGCCTCCGCCACCTGTCTGGGCAACCTATTCCAAGGATCTATCACTCTCATATTGAAGAACTTCTTCTAGTATCTAACCTAAACCTACCCTTTTCTAGCTTAAAGCCATTGCCCCTCATCCTGTCACTAGAAACCCTCTTAAATGGCATTCTTTGGATTGATTAAACAGCAATTCAAAGTTAGTAGGTGTATTCAGTTTTGCATAGCTTCTGTGTGCTTCTTAACCAAATTGCCTTTGTCCTGTAGTTACAAAGTAAAACATTTTATTAATGTTTCAATTATGGAGTGAGTTGGATGCTATGCCAAGGGCATTTTTGACAGTGTTGGAAAGTGCTTGTCAAGATGCAGGTCGAATCACCGAGCACTTCTTCCCAGTCCCGTTTGCCTGATTTTCTTATGAAGCATTTCTGTGTCTTGGAGTCAACTCTAGTGCAGCAGCTCATAGTGTAATCAAAGGAGTTATGAAGAAGCCAACACTGATGTCAGGAATAGATTTTATCAAATTAATCTAGCTCATTTCTATGACAGGATAATAGGACTGAGGTAGCAGAGGGGAACCACTAGTGCCATACATCCTAACTTTAATGGGCTTTTTGATACTCTCTCAGGTGTCATTCTCATAACCACACCAGGAAGCTATGGATAAAATAGTTAGGTACAATCTTGTTGGATAAGTGTACCCAGAGAGTATCTGGGAATGACTCATTGCCAGGATGGTGGAATGTAGCAAGTAGAGTTCACTAAGGTTTCATTTGGGACTCAGTCCAGGCCTGCTGAAAGTAATAGGTGATATAACATGGGCCACATCTATTAAATTTACAGAATGCGAAGTTGGGAGTGCATTGAGAAACATTAACTATCACCAAATTGGCAACAGCACTCTGGAGAGAACTGTGGATTCTTCCAGTTAACCACCACAGACTTTCTGTGCTTACTTAAATTGCATTGGTCTCCAAACGTGATCTGTCCTCCCTTGGTGTTCTCTGGCAAAGAAGCAAAAAGCAGGAACGGAATGATCTATGTTCATGTCCATGGCAGAGGGAACAGAAATAGGAACCTTAAATTGAAGGTATATGTCAAGCAAACCCTTTTAGGATTAGGGACACTAAAAGTCTGGAGCAGATTACCTAGAGGTTGCATCTTTGTCACTAGTTGGAGATGGCTGACGCTGGCAGGCTGGAGGTCCCAGCTGATCCCTCCTGTGCTGGCCCCACAGGTGTGAGGATACTAGAGGTGCCTGCCCCAGTCTCAGCTGGCAGAGCTGCTGGGCTCATGTTCCCAGTTGGTACACACACAGAGGCACACGGTCACACAGACCCACTGCAGTCAGGGAGTGAGCCTGGCATCAGTACCCACGCAGACACAAACAGCACTCACACAGACATGAAGAGCACAGATGCCCCCATCCTGCTCCTCCTGCTGTCCTAGGAGAGGACTGAAATTCACAATAATGAAATATGTGCAAAATCAATATGTAGTTTATGTAGTTCTTCAGCAGCTGACCTTAGATGCTCAGTCTACCTGGTTGCTGGCCCTCAGACCCTGGTGTCCTCCTATTGCCCATGGACCTGTGAGACCTTGAGCATCCAGCTGTAGGTACTCAGATTTCTTGTTCTACTTACCATGCAGTTTGATAATGCTCTCACATGCCCAGAACAGAAAATGCACCCACATGAAATACACTTAGAAATAGGCTTTAATGAGTGGAGGACAGACTGAAGTGATCACAGCCAAACTTAGTCAGAGAAGTGTACTGACCACTTCACTGGTCCTTATTATCCTCTTCTCCCTTTATTGTCCCATACTTTTTCTCCTTTGATCCACCCTCATCCCTCTCTTTTCCCACTTTTTCATGTAAACATTCCATAACTCTCTCACATTTCCTCCATCCGCTTAAAACATTTCAAAAGTTTTACACAATTCTAAAATATTACTTTCCTTGTGCCCCATAATAATTACCATCCTTCTGGAGGTAATGATGCCCTTTCTTCTGCGTGGTGTTCCCTTGACTGCTTTTAGTGTCTCTCCTATGAGAACAATGGTCCTATCATTCTCTTTTTTGCCCTGAAGAGAACAATGGGTTACCACTGCCCTGTCTGTCACTGCTTCCCCAGTCCTCTCTGAGACTGTGTGCACTGTTGTTAGCCTTTAATTATATCACTTAACAAAAATACTTAAGAAAAGATTTAATAAGTGACAAGAATGGCATCATAATTGTCAGTCTCTGTTCAGAAGGACAAGACTTTATCCTGGGAGTCCATTCAAGGACTGTTTACAAATAATGTTAAGCATACAAACAGCTTTCCAGAGAAGCAAAATACAACTGTATTTTACTTCTAAATGGTGGTTCACATTTCGAACATTACAAAGAATACATTATAAAAAGCCTAGTTGATTAATTTTTTTAAAAAATATTTTTGTGTTTGTTTGTTTGTTTTCCCCAGGGTAAAAAGTGTTCTCCAAAGTAAATGTAGAAAGAAGTCATAGATCTGTGCCACTAACCCTGTGATTCCCACATGCTCTATGGATAAATAGTAGACAGGATAAAAGGTTGAATGGCTTCTGTTGTCTTTGCAGAGCTTTATGTCCCCTGCATCCTAAGAGTCAAAAAAAAATGGGAGTAGAATGAAAATTTGCAGCAAGAATCTGAAACTTTAACATCTCAACATTTGGTTTTATTCCTTACAATGTCAATGAAAAAAATATCTGCACTGAATTAAAAACTCGGAAGAGATTTTGTCAAATAAGAGACAAGAAAATCTAACGCCATGCTGAGTTTCAGGCATTTACCCTAAGCCATACCCATTCACAAGTTAAAGGGAAAAAAAAAAAAAAGTTTCAGTACTTTTCTACATGGTTTAGAGCTTTACCTGTACTGTTCGAGAAGGTATTTCAGTGATTAGACACTTTTCAGAAATCCACAATAATCCATAAAATCTTTGCAGGAAGAGAAATGTGGCTATGAATCTTTTTCAGCTATAAAGTTCTCAACATATCCTGGTAAAGGACTATTCCAACAGTCCTTTTCCAAGAATTTTACAAAATATTCCCAGTACTTATAAAAATAAAAGGAATGATCTTCCAATCATATTGTTAATTGGAAGTGCATTTAGACTATGATCCTGATTACAAAATTGCAAAATAGCGGGAAGAGAACAGAAAGACTAAAGGAGCACTACAACACACACTTCCCTATGTTTCCTCTTCTTTCTAAACAAAAATAGCTGAAGAACATAGCAGCTGGTTTAGTAACGAAAATGAAAGGTGTTTTGAAGAAGAGAGAAAAAAAATCAGGTGTATATTTCATTGGCACAGGAATTCCAGAATGTGTTTGGAAGTTCATAAAGCCTGTGGGAAAACCCAATGTTACAATTCATTATTTTAGAAGGAAGGTTACGCCTTGTGCTTTTGTGTTTAATTATTGTAATAACTAATAAAGGTCAAATTTACCTGAAGGGAAGATTATTCCACTCTTCCAGTGAAATGACTTGCAAAGAAGTTTCAACACCTCCTTCCCACAGCCACTATGAAGTGACTCCACTCTGAGATAAAATATCATATCAGATAGACCTTAAGCCTGATCAGTCAAGTAATTTCCAAGTTTTGCAAACTTAAAATAAAACCTCCAGTTAAAATATGTTGTATATGGAATACTATCATTTATGAGGTTCTCTGATGTCCTTCTCTCAAAAAGTAGAAGGCAAAAAGAGAAAAGTGGTGATACTTACCAAGCTGAAAAGAACATGCAAGATTTATAAAGGAAGACAAATGAAGGAAGTAAGACACATTTTAAAAAGCTCCTTAATTCACTGGACATATCAGGTGGTTAAATTGGAAGTATTGCTATTGTTTACATTTATTATATAGTTATTTTTTTAATTTATTATATTGTAAATTCAAGAGGCAAGGAACCAAACAATGTTCTAATGAGTTTCTCATTCTATCTTCACTGTCCCATTGTGTCAGGTCCTTACACATTTGCATGGTGTAACTTCCTTTCTCTTTTCTCTGCCAAAGATGGGGAAGTAAGGAGAACTGGTACTAAAATGTCTTTACCAGTCTTGTATCAGCAGGCCACATCTCTTTGACAATAATTGAGGTAGTCCATTGGTTTTATTGATGTTTTTCATCTTAGTAACTGCTATGATGTACCAGATAGTAAATGTTACATTAGGCACTACAAATGAGGCAAATGAGGAATATTGAAAAATATTTTAGTTTCCAGTTCAGAAGGCTTCTTTTATTCCAAAATAATAATAGGATCCACTGAGAGATGATCCATTAAAAATTGTTCACTATTTCATGGTGTTGTGGTTTGAGGCTTGGAATGAGGGTGTGACCTTCCAGCAACTGGGAGGACCCTGGGTGGGGGTGAACCATTGTATTCCCTCCCCTTCCCACACACACTCTGATAAGAGGCAGGGAGTGGTTTCCAATTTCACTTGTGCCTTGGAGCTCAGAGAAGGAGGTTGTCCTTTCACTCCGTGGGACCCTGCAACCATTTCTGAGGGTTTTGTATATTTTATTTTTTGTACTTTTCCCCTAATCTTTGTATACATTATTTTCCTTACCTCCCTTTTTCATTTTCTGTTCCTTGTTAAACAATATACTTCATTTTTTTCCAAAGTGTCTCTCTCTCTCTCAGGGGGGGGAGAGGCAAGTACATAGTTCTGTTCCATGTGGGTCCTGCCCTGAACCCCTTTTTACACAGAACCAGGACATAATTGGCGCCCAACGTGGGGCACGAGCAAAAGAGATTTTACAATGAAAAATTTTGGGAGTAAAGAAAATGTCTCAGGGGGGGGAGAGGCAAGTACATAGTTCTGTTCCGTGTGGATCCTGCCCTGAACCCCTTCTTACACGGAACCAGGACACATGGAATTTGAATTATTCTTTAATTTGGATCAAAACATGTTACTATTTTACTCTTTCAAAATTTATAAAGTAAGCATTTTTTCTTTTAAATATCAGACACGTCTGCTCAGCTATGTAAATTACCTTGTAGGATCAGCAGTTATTCAGCCAGTCATGGTGATCTTGGCAAAGTTAAACAGTTCATATATTCCTTGTGGTGAATGTGGTGAATGACACTTTGACAGCTGTCCCACAGATCGCTTCTGTCCACAGTTTTCAATTTTTTACATATGTTATGACTTGCAAAGATAACAACTCCTAAAATCTGACTTCCAAGCTAAAAATCCATCTCCTGACATATACACACATGCTAAACACCATACACATACAATGTTTTTTAAAGGAGCCTTTCCTCGCTGGAATCATACTGCAGAGAATCTTAAGTTTCTTTCCTTTCTCCATTACATTTTCTAAGAATGTGTGTTTACACACATTTCATAGAATCATTTAGGTTGGAAG
>NW_008624912.1:49011-57631 GCF_000691845.1 Merops nubicus | reverse complement strand
GGGAAGGCACCGGCCAGAGCGTGATCCAGGACCTCACCCTTCTTCACCACCTGCACCAGCATCCCCACCGAGACCTCTTACTGAGTGGCAGAGGCGAGGGCGCCCCTGGGAGCTCGGGTGAGCCAAAGCACGATGCCCAGGTCAAGAAGGCAAAGAGGCCAAAGCCAGAAACTCAGGGAATCAAAGCCAAGCGGAAGCCGAGCGCTTCATCCAAACCCCCCCTGGTGGGAGACGCAGAAGGTGCCGTCGCGTCCCCCAGTCAGAAACCTCACGTCTGCGAACACTGCAGCGCTGCCTTCAGGAGCTCCTACCACTTGCGCAGGCACGTGCTCATTCACACGGGGGAGAGGCCTTTCCAGTGCAGCCAGTGCAGCATGGGCTTCATTCAGAAGTACTTGCTGCAGAGACACGAGAAGATCCATAGTAGGGAGAAGCCCTTCGGGTGTGACCAGTGCAGCATGAAGTTCATCCAGAAGTACCACATGGAAAGACACAAGAGGACGCATAGCGGAGAAAAGCCATACAAATGTGACACTTGTCAGCAGTATTTTTCAAGGACCGATAGACTGTTGAAGCACAGGAGAACTTGTGGTGAAGCCATAGGTAAAGCAGGGGCTGGAATGGAGCCCGGGTCATCAAGTAGCATGGGTAGCCTGGCTGCGTTGTCTCAGGGAAATACAAGTTCCTCAAGGAGAAAGAGTAAATCGAAAAGTACATCCACTGAAAGCAAAGGAAGTAAGTGTAGCGGCAAAATAACTGAGTCTCAAGTTACGAGTAATGTGGCCATGCCAAATTATGCAGTTGATATTCCTATTGTGTCTTCCAGTGGTGGTCTAGTTGGCACAGGCGTAGAAGAACTTCAGAAAAAGGTGCCAAAACTGATCTTGAAAAAAGGAAGCAGAAAACAGGCAGACAAAAATTACCTTAATTTTGTATCACCACTGCCAGATATTTTGGGGCAAAAGACACTGTCTGGGAAACAGAGTGGCTCTCTAGGCCTAGTAGCCAATACCGGTGTAGAAACTATTGGCCTTCTCCAAAGTGCAGGTGGTAAACCAGGTCAGATAAGTAGCAATTACGATGATGCCATGCAGTTTTCAAAGAAAAGAAGATACTTACAAACTGCAAGCAGTAACAGTGCCTTTTCAATTAATGTCGGACACATGACTTCCCAGCAGTCCGTCATCCAGTCTGCAGGTGTTAGTGTTATGGATAGTGAAGCTTCATTATCTCTTATTGATTCAGCATCTTTAAACAGCGAAATAAAGTCTTGCCATGACAAGTCTGGTATTCCTGATGAGGTCTTACAGAGCCTTTTGGACCAGTACTCTCACAAATCGGAAGGCCAGAAGGAAGATCCTTTCAGTATAACTGAACAACGTGTGGACTTGCACACCTCAGGAGAACATTCAGAGATGGTTCAGGAAGAAAACTTGAGCCCTAACTCTCAGACAGTTTCAAATGACAAGGCAAGCATGTTGCAAGAATACTCCAAATACCTCCAACAAGCCTTTGAAAGAACAACCAACAGCACCAGTTTTGCTTTTGGACCCAGTTTCCAGTTCGTTAGCTTGTCTTCAACGCTCCATAACCACACTCTGTTTCAAGACAAGCAGATATACACTACATCACCGCTCGAGTGTGGCTTCAGCCAATCCGTTACCTCAGTGTTGCCAACTGCGTTGCCAAAACCTCCATTCGGGATGTTGCTTGGGTCTCAGCCAGGCTTTTATTTGTCTGCTTTGGAGGCTACGCATCAACAGTTGACTCCTTCTCAAGAGCTGGATGATCTCATTGATCCCCAGAAAAACTTAGAGACTTCGTCTAACTACCAGTCGACATCTCAGAAACTGAGCGGCCAGAAGGAACAGAAAAACTTAGAATCATCAACAAGCTTTCAAATCCCATCTCAGGACTTAACTAGCCAGATAGATCCTCAGAAGGATATAGAGCCTAGAGCAACCTACCAGATCGAGAACTTTGCACAAGCGTTTGGTTCTCAGTTTAAGTCGGGCAGCAGGGTGCCAATGACTTTTATCACTAACTCTAATGGAGAAGTGGACCACAGAGTAAGGACTTCAGTGTCAGATTTCTCAGGGTATACAAATATGATGTCTGATGTAAGTGAGCCATGTAGTACACGAGTAAAAACCCCAACCAGCCAGAGTTACAGGTAAGGTCCCGACTGTGACTGGCTGTGGGGGTCTTAATGTAATTTTGTTTTACTTTGACAACACTGCCATCGGAATGTTTCTACACGGTCCTATTGAGAATAATGTAACATGCCCTTTCAATGCAACTTTTCATATTTAGTTTATTTTGTTAGTGTGATTTTTTTTTTTTAGATCTGTTTAATATGGTTTTTAATCAAAAATCAATAGATTAAAATAGTGTTTTTTTTTCAAAGTGACAATATTTAGCAATCAAATTTACATTATATAGATTGTCAGGGAATAGCCCAAAAGTTTAAAATGCAAAAAAATTAACTTTGTTCCTAGTACTAAGGTTTATTCTAATTGCTTTACTCTCAGGAAAGTGTAACGGAGCATGGGAATTCTATGCACCACTAGTGTATTGGAACTTCCAATTTACAGATAGCAACAAATATATCTCAGCTTTTTGAGGAAGGGATCTGTGACATTTCAAATTGCTGTCTCTTACAATTTTAGTGACATTTCAATTGCTGTCTCTTTGGGTGGATCTGAAAGAATTTTGCTACCTAAATCTCATAGTTTTTGAAAGTACTCCTGTTCTTCCAGGTGATGCTCATTCCAGGCAGGTGGAGCAAATATTCTTGGGTCTGTCTGAAGAGCCCAGAATGGTAGCTTTAAAATAAACAATAATGTCCCCAGAACTCCTGTGTAAGACTGTAATTCCGTAAACAGATTCTGTTGACACAAACCATGAGAACAAAACGCCTGTGTCTGGTTTATGCCATTAGAACCCCAGCTTGAAACTACAGTCATAACCCAGACAGGCCTTTGGGGATACATTATTTATTATACATGGTTCAGAAAAGTCCATCTCGTGCTCTTCCCCTTTTCCATGTTCTTTTAGTGTCGAAGGTTCCCTCTCTTTCGTTGGGCTCCCAGTTCCTCTGGACTCGATCTTGGGGTTTCCCCTCCCTCTTAGCTTACACCTGTTCTTCCCCTTCTTCCCTACTCACCCTCTCGCCCCAACTGAATAGCTAGCATTTAAAAGATTTACATTCCAGAAAGTGTGTATCGTTATGTGCTTTCTGATGTCTCGTGGCATCAGGCAAACAGTGAACACCCACCCGTTCCAGAATTACGTCGAGGTTTCCATGTATGGTAAGAAATAATATACTCCCAACTGTACATACGGGGTCCGTGTCCTGCATCAGGGTCAGCTGGCGTGGACCCCTGTGCCCGGCAGCGTCCCGGTGCTGTCGCTGGAGCTCTGCAGGCACAGGGGTTTGCAGCAGGTCATCACTGCAGGCTTTTAGGGCCTAAGGCTGCAATTCCAGCAAAGGCTTCTGGTGATGACGTAACTACAAAAGCAGAACTTGAGTGGCTTGTTAATATCAACAGAACTTTTCTTTGGAATTATTGCCTTACTTTATGTATATTTTGTGGTACATTATTTATTATGTGTGAATCCTGATTAATGCCTGTGGAGCCACGGAAACCTGCTAGAAGTACTGGTGGCCATTCAAAGCTGCTGAAAGGCAGTGGCACTGCTCTAAACCACTTTTTGCAAATGTATTTTTGGATTAGTTTTTTAATGTAATTTTGGTGATGTTTATGCTGATGGTTTTTTTATGTACTCTTGGTGATGTTTCGGTCTTACGTACTTTTCTGCGGTCAGGAAAGTACCAGTGGTTGTTTGCAGTCTTATTGTGTAATCAGCCTATTACAGGCTTCCATGTATAATAAAGTTATTAACATTGTGCAAGTGTAAAACACTTCTGTTATGAAAGTGGTGTATTATTAAATGATATGTTACAAATTCCTGGGTAATTGCTCCCCTTGTCCCTCACCACTGATAATCCAAACCTGAGCCCACTTGTAATCTCTTTTACTAGGTGAATTTTTTTTCCTAACTACTCTAGAGTTTATTCTCATAGAGTCCATGTAACTCCACTGACTTTTTAATACTTGATTATGTATTTCACCCTATTTCAGTTTAAAAAAAGCAAACCACAGCTGTTCTCTAAACACAGAGCCCAGCCTGTTGTCAATCAGGGATGGAATAGTCCATAACCACTGTGTTGGCTTTTTCAGTACCTTTTCTTTTGGTTTTTTTTTTTTTTTTTTTCAGAGGTTATGATTTACATTCTTTATATTGTGTGTAGTAGAAGTTACATATGTATCGTCTGGCTGTTTGATTTAACTTAATACTAATAAAACCCATTATTCACAAAATCTTTTTAAAGACATCACTTCCTATTATCCAGTCACAGTTTTGAGAGCCTATTAAGGGAACATTATGAGATGATATTTTGAAAAGGAATAATGTAACTTTACTGGCATGTTTACAGCTTGGTTTTTTTTCCCCGTTAGTTTCTCTTTGAGTCAGATAATCTGAATGTGCTGTTTTAGAAATCAGGACTCTTATTTCATACCTTTAGCTTCCAAGGCAAAACCTAAAAAATTTCCTGAAGTTAAAACATTTGTACAACCTCAATGGTTTTCATTAAAAATATATACATTGCTTATTGTTAACATAGAAGACATTTTGTAATTGCTGGAAATTCGGAATGACACATAAATAATACAATTTTGTTTAAAGTAAAAGATTTGAGAAAGCCCTCATTTTTTTCTACACCACCCCCCTAGCTCTAATTTCTGCTTTATAAGGGAAGCCTGTTAAAAATAGTATTCTAACAAAATACAAGCATTTTGGGTAATCTAAAGATAGTTTGTGGACTTCCATAATCTGTATTTTTCTTCAACTGTGCATGTTAATATGAGAGTAGCAGTGCTGAAAGTCTCAAAATGGTTGAAAAGTAGAGTATTGGAGAACAGAGGACAGCAGTTTGAATCAAGACAATGACAGAGACAAGAAAAATGGTTAGCATGCTGAAAAGCAAATAAGGATGAAAACTTTCTAAACTAAATATGAAATATACTAAATGTTTAATATTTAGAACACTGCTAGGAATAATTTCGAAAGGTCTGAGGGCAAGATTATTGGAGTTTTGTATGTTTATTCTGCAACTTAGCAGTCATTCAAAAATGTTTCTAAACAGAACAGAACTACACCTTTTCCTAATTTAATATAGAGTTCAAATTTATCACACAGAAATCAGGGTATGGCTTTGGCTGCTACATACTGCAAAGAACTACATAGTAAGTAATAGTAACCCAGATGTACTAAATCTTTATTTAGAGCTGTGGCAGTGAGAAATAGAATTGGCCCTTGGTACTTTTTTCCCTGCTTTAGTTGCTGGTTTAGTTTTCTGGTTTTAAAGGAATTATGGGAGGGGGATGGTAACCTGTTTCCTACCACTAACAGGAGCATAAAGAGGGATTGATATACGTGATGGTAGAAGGTTGTACATGAACTGTTGACGTTCCTTTTGTAGTAGCTCGTGTAACATCTTTTTGGTCTGGAACAAGTGCAGTGTGGTGCCCTGTACTGCGAATGCACACGTACACCCCCAGCTGCTGAAAGTGCATGTCTGACTGGCCTGCAGGTGATCTAGAAGAGCTACCTAAAGTTTGTAGTAGTTCCTGAATTATTTAAATTGGATGCAGACTTGTGAGTAGTGGGTGAAATTTTAGACTAAGGAATTGGTGAAATGAAAAGGGATGAAAAAAAGGGAAGTATGACGTTGTGAAGGAAGATCACAATTCCAGATTAATGGATTACTGGTGAAGAAAAGCTGCCCAATGCCTCATGGAGACCTTGAGAAGGTATTGGAATAACTCAATGTATTCTGTTAGTGTTTTTTTTGTTGTTTCAATTGTTTGGTCTCCCCCCACCCCCAATATTATATGCATGAAAACAGTATATTTGAAAGATGCTTCTGCTTTTTTTCCCCCCACCAACTAGAAATCAAGTGTTGTTCATGTGAAGTTGCAGTTGTGACTGGAAAATTTTGTTATGCCTGAGAAGATACCTGAGAGTGTGTAAGTTACTATATTGCTTTTTAAAATTATTATTATATATATTGAAGGGAGTCGGGTAACTTTGAAATGGAAGGCTCTGTTTTCAGCCCTTGCGGACTACCAGCTTTAACCATTTGGGCTGGAATTTTCCAGGCTTTGTCTGTCTCATACTCCACACACTATCTTGCTCTGGGAAACCTAAGTATTTCCTAAAATAAGATGAAGGAAGAAAACTTTATTGTTCCACTGGCCTTTTTGTCCCATGCTTCTTTAAGAACAATTTGGAATTGTCCCCCCCCCAACTAGAACTTAGGTTGATGGGTGTCCCTTGTTGAATCATTGTTTTTGAAAACCACTAATCAATTAACATTTTTTGAAAATGTTTTTACATTAAGTGATTTGAAAGTTGGTGGCTGTATCTCCAAAGATGACCCCTCCAGGATAATGGCTTGGGCTATTAGAATTGTTTGATATATTAGTCCAGGTGGCAATTTCTCCTAGTATGTCCTATATGGGGGAAAATGTTACGTATTCTCAGACTGGAATTTGTTTTCTGACTTCTTACATAAACTGTAGAGTCTTCTAATATTATTCTAAGGTGATTTTTGTGCCTTTTTTTTTTTTTTTTAATTGGTACAAGCACTCAAAAAAATAAGGCATGGAATCATGCACAGCATTTAGAATATGCAATATGTATATATATACACGCTGTTTACCAAATGAACAGGTGTGGTAACACTTTGTTATCCACGTTGTTCAAAATATGGTTATTCTGTCTCCTTTTTCACTTGCAGTTAAAACCCAGGTTTATTTATTGTCTGTGAGAATAAGCAATGTTGAATGTCTGGCTGCATTACAAAAGAAAATAATTCTTTTTTTGTATACTGATATTCTAATCTTACAGGTTTTATAGATACGGATGCTGAAAATGTACTTTTGGATGCCCAGTTTTATTTTGGTACTATCCTGGAAGGTACTATACTGGAATTTCACCTCTTTGACACTGATTGAAGTTGAGTTCCTTCAGCTGCTGCTGTTTCAGACTCTCTCTGTGTGGAGAGAAACTGAGGTATAGTTACCAGCATTATAAATGTTGAATAGCTGATCTAGAATCAGGCAGAAGCTGTGGGGCAGAGTTAAGGGGTAATTTAATCTTCTGAGGTGACATTCAGGAGCCACAATCACTAGGTTGTCTTTTTTTGCTTCATTCTGACATTTTTTTTTGACTTGCAATACTTGACACATAATCTTTGTAGTAATGTAAATTTTTGAATACAGCATACTACTATATTTTCATATTGATACTTTTTAATAATAAGTTTTTATTAAATTTCCAGTGGATTTGTTAATTTTAAACCTAAATTGTCCTAAGTAATAGCATGAAACTGTTGTTTGAGTAGTATATAATAGTATTGTATATAATTGTATTGTATATAATAATATAATATATATAATATAATATATAGTAGCATATAGTATCATACTAATAATATGAACTAGAAAGCTGTCTATGTACTGGGGGACTTGGTCTGAAATTTGATGAGATACTGTCTAGCTGGATTCAAAACTGAAGAAAGAATTAAGAACTAATTAAAGAGTATATTTCTTTGATTATTTTAATATAATCTGTTTTACCTTAAAATGTATTTTAAATTGTTTCTTATTTAGTGCTACAAATACCAAAACATTCTGTGAACTAATGAGGCACATAATGGTTATTATGCAGGATCTGCACAAAACATCAGGTACTCTGTAGTAGCGTGTGTGACCCTTCAGTGCTAAAAGCAGCTTTATCTAAAGCTAGGTAATTGCCATTCAGGGTATTTGTGTGTTCTTGCTCAGAAGGAACCTTTACTTTGTGCTGTTGGCAACAGATTTCATTTTGGTTTTCTCTGATTGTTTTTAATCCCACAGTTTCTCCTTGTAGTATGTACTTCTCCATCTGCTTGTGCTCTGTTCCCAATGGATAGGAAGTTAAGAGTCTTGCAAGGGACATGATGTGTGTGGGTGCTGGCATATGGCCAGACATTCTGGTGATGAAGGTAAGGATGGCTCAGTCTACTCAAAAATTCTGAATATTTTGGAAGGGAGCAGGGTGTGGAAACAGGTGGGTTTTTTTTGGATGATCTTATGTTCTGAGATGAGTCGGAGTAAAATCAGGCTGAGACCTGTTTTGAAGATTAGAATTTACAAAGAAATCTGTATGCAATTCCATGAGTGACAAAGTTTAGAATCACTTTAATTTGTTTTCCTGTAATGAGGAAATATATAGATGTGTAATAAAACATGTATGTTTTCCTGAGGTGCTTTAAATTATCGTGGGTAAAATATGCTTGTGGATCATCTTACGTCTTAGAGTGGATGCCTGGAATGAAAAATATCTTAGAAAGTCCTTGTTACTAATCTTGTTTTCCAGTATTAACAATTCCCTTCAGCAGTTGAAGAGGGCATTGAGATTGTGTTAGCTGTCTGCTTGGAGCCTGGTCATGTTAATGATAACACATTTACTGGTAGAAGCGCGTGGCCCCATCTTGTTTATACAGGGC